>NW_022436954.1:22871664-22891770 GCF_009761245.1 Sapajus apella
ATATGGAGTAATAGACCTTTTAATATGATAATAGCTAATATTTACCTACTGTATGCCAGAAACTGTGCTTAGAGCCCATATTCATTATCTCAATTAATTGAGTAGATACTTTGATAAAATCTTAGATCTACTCTGCCTTTCCATTAAGAAATGTACTCCACAATGAAAATAATATGTGCTATGCTTCATGCTATTTGCATACTCGTGTGTGTGCCTGTCCATGTGTGTTGTATGTAGGAGAGGGAGTTTAAAGGTGGGAAAACGTTCCAGGATGAGTTACAGGCTTTGGTAACAACGAAGAGACTCTCTGTTTTTTTTTTAATTGCATTTTAGATTTTGGGGTACATGTGAAGAACATGCAAGATCGTTGCATAGGTACACACATGGCAGTGTGATTTGCTGCCTTCCTCCCCATCACCTATATCTGGGAGTTCTCCCCATGCTATCTCTCCCTAATTCCGCCCCCCACTGTCCCTCCCCTATTTCCCCCGACAGACCCCAGTGTGTGATGCTCCCCTCCCTGCGTCCATGTGTTCTCATAGTTCAACACCCACCTATTAGTGAGAACATGCGGTGTTTGATTTTCTGTTCTTGTGTCAGTTTGCTGAGACACTCTTTAAGGGAATCAAGTCATGGGCAGGCTCACATATTACAATAAGTTTTCTTTTTGTCCCTCCCATTTACTTCCTTCCCTAGCCAAGAATGGTTCTGGCTGGTTTTCCTTTGCTGTTCACCTGGCTTGGGATAGGCTTCTCCAATTGGATCATAAATGCTGTAGAATTAGTAAATCTGTTCCCTGAGGTTTGGTTTCTATGTGTCCCAGGTTTTCATTGTATTCGTTTCATCCTTTTTTAACCCTTTGTAGTGTCTGTGCTAAGTCATTCCTAAGCCTTCTCTATTAAAGCCTGTATGCATTTGCCTGTTCCATCCTTATCCACAAGAAGTAAAAAGTTCCTACTGGAAACACTAGAGTTTGCAATGGGTTCTGAATCTCTTAGGTTAAAAGACACTCATTCAGGATTCTTTAAGCTTTATGATTCCTATGGTTAAGGTAAAGTGTCTTTGGCAGCCAGAATATAAATTCACTTCTACTTTGGACACTATAGAGATGATTACTGAAGTACTATATCAGGAATTCCATTTGTGGTGATTTTTGACAAATTGCCACACCTTATAAATGCTTCATATTTTCACAGTCTAGCCCTGCTCTTTGTCTCTCAAACAAGTTCTAAGAAATTATATATTTTTGGACATGCTAATCAAATGTTCTTTGTCCTCTGGAAGTCAAGGCAATCATTTTTTGACAATCACCTTTTTATTATTTATTTCTATCATGATTAGAACTTATGCCATACAAATCTACACATTAGAATTTAAGGTTTTGTGTGTGTGTGTGTGTGTGTGTGTGTGTGTGTGTGTATTTAGCCAAATACAATGATTTTTTATGAAAATAATCTAGAAGAGATTTCTTTTTTCATTTCCAAGGTGATCAATTTCTCCCTTTTCCCCTCATTTCAATAAAACAAAAATTTTAGATGCCCTTTAGGGCACACTGTGACCCACATCCTTGTGCTGCCCACATCCTTGCCCCTGACAAGAAACCTTAGAACATTTTTTATTTCTTCTTTTCTTTCAACCCAATCTCAACCCCTACATTTTGCTTTTATTGATTTTGGATTTTCCTTAAACTCATAGCTTTCTGTTTCAAGACTAACTGGGTTCTTATTCCACACATTGCAGGCTATTTATTCATATCCATGAGATTTAAACATTCCCCTCCCCATATTCTTGCCCCATTTAAGGTCACTATTTTTTTTCTTCAGTCTTTTCTAGAGTGTATACCTTAGACTATATGATGTAAAGGTATCCTCACTGGATTCCTGCACAATAATATTTTCTCTTTGTGGTAAATGGCATGGTCACTGGCTACATGATTCCTGAGTTACAGTCTTCTTCTTTAATAATCTATAGTTTGTAAAAATTAATACTTTAAGTTTTGAGGTACATTTGCAGAACATGCAGGTTTGTTACATAGGTATACATGTGCCATGGTGGTTTGCTGCACCCATCAACCAGTCATCTATATTACGTATTTCTCCTAATGCTCTCCCTCCCCTTGCCCCCACCTCCCAACAGGCACCGGTATGTGATATTCCCCTCCCTGTGCCCATATGTTCTCATTGTTCAGCTCCCACTTACGAGTGAGAACATGCAGTATTTGGTTTTCTGTTCCTGTGTAGTTTGCTGAGAATAATGGTTACCAGCTTTATCCATGTCCCTGCAAAGGACATGAACTCTTCCTTCAGGAGCTCTTGTAAGGCAGGCTTGGTGGTGACAGAATCCCTCAGCACTTGCTTGTCTGTAAAGGATTTTATTTCTTCTTCACTTATGAAGCTTAGTTTGGCTGGATATGAAATTCTGGGTTGAAAATTCTTTTCTTTAAGAATGTTCAATATTGGCCCCCACTCTCTTCTGGATCGCAGGGTTTCTCCCGAGAGATCCACTGTTAGTCTAATGGGCTTCTGTTTGTGGGTAACCTTACCTTTCTCTCTGGCTGCCCTTAACATTTTTTCCTTCATTTCAACCCTGGTGAATCTGATGATTATGTATCTTGGGGCTGCTCTTCTGGAGGAGTATCTTGGTGGCATTCTCTGTATTTCCTGAATTTGAATGTTGGCCTGTCTTTCTAGGTTCAGGAGGTTCTCCTGAATAATACTCTGAAGTGTGTTTTCCAACTTGGTTTCATTCTCCCGACACTTTTAGGTACACCAATCAAATTTAGGTTTGGTCTTTTCACATAGTTCCATATTTCCTGGAGGCTTTGTTCATTCCTTTTCCATCTTTTTTCTCTAATCTTGTCTTCATGCTTTATTTCATTAAGTTGATCTTAATTTCAGTCTCTGATATCCTTTCTTCTGCTTGATTGATTCGGCTATTGATACTTGTGTATGCTTCATGAAATTCTTGTGCTATGTTTTTCAGCTCCATCAGGTCATTTATGCTCTTCTCTAAACTGTTTTTCTAGTTAGCAGTTCCTGTAACCTTGTATCAAGATTCTTCGCTTTCTTGCATTGGGTTAGAACATGCTCCTTTATCTCAAAGGAGTTTGTTATTACCCACCTTCTGAAGCCTACATTGTCAATTTGTCAAACTCATTCCCTGTCCAGTTTTGCTCCCTTGCTGGTGAGGAGTTTAGATCCTTTGGAGAAGAGGCGTTCTGGTTTTTGGAATTTTCAGCCTTTTTGTGCTGTTTTTTCCTCATTTTCATGGATTTATCTACCTTTTGTCTTTGACGTCAGTGGTCTTTGAATGGGGTTATTGCGTGTTCATCCTTTCTGATGACATTCATGCTATTGCTTTCTGTTTGTTTTCCTTCTAACAAGCCCCTCTTCTGAAGGTCTGCTGGAGTTCCACTCCAGATTCTGTTTCCCTGAGAAACACCAGTGGAGGCTGCAGAACAGGAAAGATTGCTGCCTGTGTCTTTCTCTGGAAGCTTCGATCGCAGAGGAGCAACCACCAGATGCCAGCCAGAGCTCTCCTGTATGATGCCAGCCAGGAGGCATGGGGGTCAGGGACCCAGTTGAGGAGGCAGCCTGTCCCTTAGCAGAGCTCAAGCACTGTGCTGGGAGATCTGCTGCTCTCTTCAGAGACAGTAGGCAGGAACGATTAAGTTTGCTGAAGCTGCATCCACAACTGCCTCTTCTCCTGGGTGTTCTGTCCCAGGGAGATGGGAATTTTATCTATAAGCCCCTGACTTGGGCTGCTGTCTTTCTTTTAGAGATGCCCTGCCCAGAGAGGAGGAACCTAGAAAGGCAGTCTGGCTACAGGGGCTTTGTGCCACTGCGGTGGGCTCTGCCCGGTCCGAACTTCCCGGGAGCTTTGTTTACACTGGTTTACACTGTGAGGGGAGAACCACCTACTCAAGCCTCAGTAATGACAGATGCCCCTCCATACACCAAGCTCTGGCATCGCAGGTGCTTCAGACTGCTGTGCTGGCAGCGAGAATTTGAAGCCAGTGGATCTGAGCTTGCCGGACTCTGTAGGGGTGTGATCCGCTGAGCAAGACTACTTGACTCCTGCCTTCAGCCCTCTTTCCAGGGGAGTCAACAGTTCTCTCTCATTGGCATTCAGGCACCACTGGGATACAAAAAATAACTGCTGCAACTACTTAACTGTCTGCCCAAATGGCCACCAAGTTTGTACTTAAAACCCAGGGTCCTGGTGGTGCAGGCACCCAAGGGAACCTCCTGGTCTGTGGTTGTGAAGACCATGGGGAAAGCATAGTATCTGGGTTGAACAGCACTGTCTCCCATGGCTTCCCTTTGCTAGGGGAGGGAGTTCCCTGACCCTTTGCACTGCCTGGGTGTTGCAGTGCCATACCTTGCTTCTGCCGGCCCTCTGTGGGCTTCACCCACTGTCTAACCAGTCCCAGTGAGATTAACCGGGTACCTCAGTTGGAAATGCAGAAATCACCTGCCTTATGTGTTGGTCTCACTGGGAGTTTCAGACCAGAGCTGACCCTATTCCACTGTCTTGCCCAGGAATCAAGGAAATCTTATGACTATTTTATTATTCTTGAAAAATGATATAGCCAAATATTGATATATTTTGATATGGTCATCATCTTTCAGATTAGACAACACGTGCCTAAATAATGTTATCATAACTCATATTGAAATATGAACTAGTTCACAGATTTATATAACCATTATAGACTTTTATGTATTTATTTGAAACAAGGTCTCACTCCATCACCCAGGGTGGAGTGCAGTGGGGAGATCATAGCTCACTGTAGCTTTGACCTCCCAGGCTCAAGCGATTCTTTTGCCTCAGCCTCCTGAGTAGCTGGGACTACAGGTCCATGCCACTAGGCCTGGCTAATTTTTCATTTTTAGTAGAGGTGAGGTCTTACTGTGTTGCCCAGGATGATCTTAAACTCCTGGGCTTAGGCAGTCCTTCCCCTTCAGCCTCCTGAAGTGCTGGGATTACAGGCAAGAACCTCTGTGCATGGCCAGTTATGGAATTTTATACCAAGACTACTAAAAACTTTAGAAAATAAGTTACCTCTGAATGGCAAATATGTTTCATCCTTAATGCCAACTCTGACTGATAAGATGCAATTATATGAGTTACAGTGAGGATTTCTGGCTGCATCCAGCTCACCTGGGAAGAACACAGCACTCAATTAGTAATGCTGAGATGTGACAGGAATGGGAATTTCCACAATCATGCAAGGAGTTTTACACAGATCCTTTAAAACAGAAACACCGAGGCACAAAGAATTTTATATTACTTGCATGTTTAGAGTGTGGGATAAATGTGTGCTTAGAGTGTGGACTGGACTGGAGAAGGTGAAACATCAACAATATTTTGAAAGTACAATACAATTCGAGAAACTGAAAAGAAACAGGAAAGTAATTCCTTGGTGAAGTCATTCAAACCTGGGTCTTTTTTATTCTGAGTGTTGGTGGTGCTGTTTATGAGAGGTGGTCAAACAGCTGGCCTTGGAGTCACATAAATCTAGGTTCAAATTTCGGTTCCCATCACATGGGGCCATTTTCCTGAGCTCCTGTTTCCTCATTTTTAAAATTAAATATTGGGCTGATTGATGTATTGTGTAGGAGGTCCTTGGTAGAATGCTAAGTAAGTACTCAAGTAATGTGTTCAACAGTAGTAGCAAGAGTAGCTGCTTTTTCCCTGACTGGGTCAGAAAACTAAATCAACAAATTTTGTCCAAATGAAAGACCTCTTGAATCTGCAAATATCCCAACCTTCCTTTGCTGCAAGCCTTTCCCTCAGGGAAACTGAAGGTGAGAGGTGGGAGGCTGTTTTGAAAATGCTTTGAGAAACATGACATAAAAATGCAATGTAACTTTTCTATCGCTATCATCACTTTTTTTCTTATTCTGCTGTACCCAGATTCTCTGACTCAGGCTAGACACATGACTATAACTATTTACTTATTCAAGGAATCCATTCTAGATTGCGTCCTTAGGTAAAATCATTTTATGTTTTAATGACTTCATTAACACCCCCCCACCCCCATTTCTTCAGGAATTGTCACATATTAAAATTTGTGTTCAAAGCATATCTAGGCAAGAAGGTGACTTTTTGAGTTCATATTCTAATTGATGATACAAACTGCTAATTAAATGCATCTGTGTCCAATCAAAAACATATCTAGAATTCAGCAGTGCAGCTGTGTACCAGAGGAGCTGCATAGATTTGATTGGTGATGGCAGGAGGACATAATTTGTCCTTCGGCCAGTGGTTCCCAAGTCTGGCAGAACCTCAGAATCTCCTGGAGGAGCTTTTAAAAATCCATGCAGTATTCTCTCTGCCCCACCTCCAACATTGGCACCCTAAGAATTTTATTTGTAACCTCCCCAAAAGATTTCTAGTGGTCAGCCAATGCTGCAAACTATAGTTCTAGATCTAAAGTATTTGGATGGAACAGAAGGAAGGCCTGGCTTGGTTCAGAGTTCTTAAATTCATTTGCCTCTGTATTCTCCCATTTTCTTCAAAATCTCAGTTTAGTTCTTTTTTTCTTATTGTAACTTCTCTGCCATCCTCATGGGGTTTTATAGGCTGCTGAGAACTGCAGCTTTTTTTTTTTTTTACTTTAACAGAAAAGGCAGGTGAGTCTTGACTTTGCTTCAATGTTGCTAAATATGAAGTTTACATTTGTAATAGTCTGCTCTTTGGAAACTTCATTTGCTGTGATTCTTTGAGTGATTATGGAAAGTAGTATTGAGTGACTTTAGGTAGCTCCCATATAGAACGATGGCTAGTGGTTATAAATAATATTAACAACATGGTGCATTTTAAAAAGCATACATGTTTAAAACCTACATTGCTCAATGTTATCCTTAAAGGTTGTATTTTCTTTCAAAATTATTTCCATCAATGCTCATACTTAGAGTCTCAGCCCACTTCTAAGGATAACTGCCCTCAAATTGGCACATATATTCAAATGGTCACACAGAGGCCTTTTTTAAGTAAAATAAAACTTAAATGCTATATTCATCACCTCTTTACATGTTATGGTTTGATCTTTTAGCCAGTGTCTTTTCTGGTTGTTATTTAAATCAGCCTCAAGTCAAGTAGCTACCATGTGATGTGCCGTTGCTAACTTTGTTTCTATCACCTCACTTCTTTTTATAGAAGGGTTTCAAGAAGGTATTTGATATTGCTTTTCTACAGTTGAAGAAACTGAGGCCCACTGAACAGCTATATAAGCCCAGGTTTTCCTAACTATAAAACCCAGGCAAATAGGCTATATATTTTTTTTCCTAGGGAATCTATTTGAGGCAAATATGCAACACAGTGGTTTACCCTAGAAGGTAAAGAACCAGGATTTGTAGAACCAGGTTCTTTAAAATCCAATTTGTGATAACAGTTTAAAAAGGAATGATGGAGAAATAGCTTTAAAAAAATTAAAGAACTTACCAGACTCTATTAAAAGGAGAAATAAAGGAAAAGAAACTAATCTCATTTTCAAAATATTTACTAGATCACAACAGAAATAGAAAGAAATCAGACCATGAGGTTAAATTAGAGTTTCAGGTGGGTGACCTAAATCTTAGCGCCCAAGCACATGAATAAAGGACTGGCCCAGATCCTAAAGGCAAACAGCAGACAGGCTGGTTTTGTTGACACACAATCATGTTTGCCTGTTACATAATAAATTTTCCCTAATGCTAGAACATTTAAGAGATTGAATGAAAGCCTCCATGACTGTTTGAGGTAATTTAATGCCAAAACTTATTCCTTAAAGAAGTTATCAATCAACAGAATATCAAAGACTTGCACAGGTGTGCACAAAGAAAGCTTTTATGTAAACTATTTTTTGCATCCTTTTCATTTCATGCCATCAAGGTCTACTTTGAAGCCTCTTTCCAGGAATCAGGACCATAATTTGTATTTTGCATTGGATATAGGGGTGTGTGTGTGTACAACATTTTCCCCATTTGGAGTTAGTAACCACCTGAGAGCATAGGAAAGAAATCTTGCTGTTTTCTGCACCAGTTT
Organism: Sapajus apella; assembly: GCF_009761245.1. Lineage (NCBI taxonomy): Eukaryota > Metazoa > Chordata > Mammalia > Primates > Cebidae > Sapajus > Sapajus apella. The sequence goes on from NW_022436954.1 coordinate 22,879,696, forward strand.
GGAACAGAGCAAACCCTGCTGTGATATAAATCTTTTTGTTCAATCCTTTTGAAACCATAAAAATGATAACAATAAAAGTATGCCTGAATAGAAACATGCAAGGTAGAAAAACGATGCAAACTCAATACAGTAAAGTACATATAACCCAATACTAAAAAATAGTTTGCACTTCCTTTAGTATTTTTGATAATAGGAGCTCTACGAACAAACATTCATCCTGATTTTCACTAAAAATTTCATTACTTGATGCCAAATATATTGTGTTCACATGGGTCCTCTATAGTCATATGTATAAGGAAAGTCGTTGAAATGTGAGAGACGAATAGAGTAAATATTGTGCCAGCACAAATTAAGGCTGTAGGACCAAAAAGGAAGTCAGAATTTTGCTTTGCTCTTTGCACCAAGCCCTTTGCATGTAGAAAAATAATTCAAGGTTCATTTGAAGAAACAATACCATTTAATTTCTGGTGGTAGTTCACCTTCATTATTTTGCTACTGATAAAACTGTCTTCTTAGTGTTTCAGGCTAGAGGTTTTCTATCTTTCTTCAGTATTCTTCACTTTAAAATAGTCATCTAATTAATTTACATTGGACCTTGGACAGTAGACCTTCAAACATAAGTCTCTTGAATTAATATCCCTGATATTCTCTCTCATTCCACTCACCCCCGGTTATTTCTGGCCGGCTAGCAGAGGATCTCTCTGTTTCCCTGATCCCTACACATCTTTCTTTTTTCCTCCCTCCCTCATGCATTCTTCCCCTCGAAGGGCTGATTTCTAGAGTGAGAGTGTATGTTGCATTTGTTCTCTACAGGGCATTGATTGTAAGAGCTCCTCATCTATGGTAATCATCTGGAATCCTCTACTCAACCTAGTGATGGAGGAGCTGGTTTTACTCCAGAAAGCAGGCAGCATGCTGCTGGGAGGGCAAAGGAAGTTGAAAAATGGTCAGAACATTTAACTTGCCAGAGTCCCTTTCCTTCTGTTTGCCCTCCTACCCTTTCATGTATACCACAGAGGGGTGAGCTGGTTAATCTTCAGGGTCCTTTGCAGAGGTGCCAATATCATATGGTGTTTGAAACAGGGCTGCTCCTTTTCAAGAGATCAGAGGTAGCTCTGTGGGCAGAGGAGGGGAAGTAGACTGCGTTCCCATTTTCCCTATCAGATAAGGAATTGCAACGGACCTTCTGAGAGCTGTCAATCCAAACATTTACACACAGAGCAGAGCCAGTAGAAATGCAGCAATCTAAAATTTGTATCAAAAACACTGATTCAGCAGCTCAAAAAAAAAAAAAAAAAGAAATTTCCCGAAAGGCATTTCACCTTGAAGTATTCTCATCTTCAGCTGAGTGTGCCTCTGCTGCTCCCAAGCAGTGTTAAGAGTTCAGACGTAATTTTGCATTTGGCACAAAGCCAGCTATCAAAGCCAAGAGAGAAGTCAGGGTTCAGGCTTCCTTAGGCTTCCCCCGCCACCCCCACTGCTGAGTGGTTGAAATTTATTTTATTTTTTCCCAGGCAGGGAGAGATGATCCGATTTGAGCCCCAGGCAGTCACCGCGGCTCCTTTGTTGGTTCCCCTGCTTGGCAGAGGCCTGCGACGGCCTGATTGAAATGTGTCAGTGGCCGCAGTTGCTGCCAACCCCCAGCACAGCCCTGCCACTCTCAAGCCACCGAGGGCATCCTACACAAAATGCTTCCTGACAGAGGGGCCCCAGCCACAGAGAGAGATCAAGTGGCAGGATACACAGGGGTGAGAGGATTTGCTTAAAGGGGAGAACTAAATCCGTCCATCAGCATCTCTTCCTTATTGAGCTGGTAACTGCAGAAATGTCAGAGAGAGGCAGGCTTTTACAGGAAGTCTACCTTCCCCTGGCAGAGATGTGCTTTTATTGTGCACACTCAAGGTGATCTAGTGTAAACTTATGCTGAGCCCGACAGCCTAGTGTCATTGTGCTACTGGCCGAGCAAAGACTGTAATCCATGGCTTTGGAAGAGGAAACATAAAGGTGATGCAGACGCATAGACTAGGCATCATACATCCGTGTGACCATGCAGAACAGGCTTTCCAGTTTCTAAAGCCTCCAGCTGCACTAGAGACTGTAAGAAAAAGCTTTGTGCTTTGTTTTTCACAGGCTCAACAATATCCAATTCAGGGAGATTTGGTCTGGGAAGGAGAGAGGAGGAGGAATGAAGAACATCTTAGTCATGCCCTATTTTTTGCCCATCCAGTGTATCTGTCTCGGTCTTCTTCCTGGCATCCTTGCTAGGAAAAATAAAGAGCTTAAATTTGGGAGACAGGAGAGTCAGGAGAAATTCCCAGACACTCAGAGAAATGAGAACAGCATTAACTAAAATTATGATACAGGATAAGTTGGTCCTACCACATTGCAGACTCCCTGTTTTGTGCCTTTGATAGTTTATTTATTCATGTATTCATTCACCCATTAGATCACTCAGTAGATTATTGCTGAGCACCTACTGTAGGTAGACCCAGAGTCTAGAATAGTGAACAAGAAACAACCAAGGTGCTGCCTTCCTAGAAACTTTTATAAAAAAATAAATAAGCAAGCAAAATATAGATTGCAGGAAGTGCTAAGGAGAAGCAAACTGGCTTCTGTGGTAATTGGAGACAAGAGGGGAAAGTGATGCCGCCTGGCATTGGGAGGATGGAGGAGGCTTCTATGAGGACGATAGGAACCGAAATAAGACAATAAGCTACCATGGGAAGGTGGAGGAAAGGGGAAGAACATTCCATGGTCCTGGGTGTTGCATCTTTCTGAGATGCCCAGGGACTCTGCTTACTCCTGCTTTTCCTCCTCCTATCCGCATCTAAGACCTCAAGTATACAACTTTGTCTCCATTACTTGATAACTATGTTACCTTGAGCAAGTTTCTTCACCCCTCTCATGCTCTTTCCTTGTCTGAAAAATGGGGATTATAGAAGCTATAGGATACATATTGATGATTATTTTAATATGAAATTTAAAAAAATTCTAGCACAGTGCCTGGCACTTTGTAGGCACTCGGCAAAGCTTAGTTGGCCTTCTCACGCTTCTCATGCTTCTTCATCACACCTTATTCCAGATGCCTAACTAAATTATAAGTGTCAACTCTTCCTAGAGATAGTAACATGTTAGGAGGGGCCAAATGGTACAGTGTCACTCCCTGTATGGGAAAGGTTGTGGTTGAAGGTTGGGTGGGAATGGAGGAGTTTCTTGGACTCTTGAAATCAAGGCTTGTTGACAGTTGCCTACAATTTCTATTAAGCCCTGGAAGCTGAAAATCCTGGTTTTCAGTCCTGTAATTCTCGATCTTTAAGGCAGGTAAGGTCAAGGTGGCCCAGGCTTGCTTAAGAAAGGGATAACATTGAAAAAAAGTTATTATAAATGAATACACACAAGTACACGCAAATACACAATAGGTAAAATGGAAACATCCCAAATGTTAAGTGCACTTAGCTTCACCATCTCCACATACCACTCTGCCCCTTCTAAAAGTGCCCACACTGTGTCCCATTGCTGTACCCACCTGGCTGTTAACCAAGGTGTTAGCTGATAATAGATTCTTACTGATAGTTTCCCCTGTAAGATTTTACACCTGTCACGAAACTTGTTTAAAACTCACTTTGCACACCTTATTTAAATGTTATTGTGTGAAAGAATCTTTCCTGGGACAAACTGGGATTTGTAGCAGGAAGCCAGTAGAAAGGAGATAGCCTGTGAGCACAAGCTGTCCTAAGAGGTGGAAAATGGGGATAATTGACTCTTTCTTAAAAAGAAGATGGACAGTCTCTTTCTTCTAATTTGAGATTGTTGGGTATGAGATTGCATTTTCTCCCTCCAGAGATGCAGTTATCTGCCATTCTCACCTCTCTTCTTTTGAGATAGAGAAGAAATGTGTCCAAGTGATGCATGTGGATTTTTTAGTGAAATTCTGATATCAGCAGAGATTGACCTCTTTCTTAACACTGAAATTTGATTTCCTGGACTTCGCCACTCAGAGTACTGTTGGAAATTCAGTGACCTTCCCGATACTGCCACAGATTCTTGTGGAGTTTTCATTTCTACAAGTCTCCTGGCTCCGTAATTCTAACTTGTTGGTATTTCCTTGTTCTTGCCTAGTTTCTCTGTGTTTATTCCTTTGTTTTCTTCTATTATCAATCCAAATATTGACCACAAACCCTTTTTTATTCTATTTTCCTCTCTCTAATCCCACCCAAAAGAGACAATTGTGTCAAGGATTTTACTGGCCCCCTGTATTAGAAGGAGACATATTTGAAATTTCAGTATTTAATATTATTCTTCCTAAAGATCCTCTCAGTCATTTTCACTAACATGGGCTTCAGCTTCCCTCTTGGTCCCATGAGCCAATTTGAATGCCCTACGTCAGAACCCTCCGACACTCAACCCTTGACTCCTCTCAAGGACCTTGACTTGCACTGCTGACATCCTCAATTCAGGTTCCCTTTAGAGTGCTATCCAACTTCTAGCATAACAACAAGGCCTAACATCCAGCCCCAGGCTAGGGATAGTAAGGCACAGGGTAAGGACTGAAGAGGTATACAATGTAAAGTTGGACTTGGCTGAGATTTACGTTTTCAAAATGCAAGCACTTCAAACAGCGTGTTTCTTTTTCCTCTTGTGAGCTCAGCCTCTTCCACGAACTAAAAATGCTGCACAGAGTTTCTGATTGGTTTTACAATGAGATCATTATCCTAGCTTGATCATGTTACAGAAGCCACTTTCCAGATCATAAACTGCAGTGTAGAACTGAAGGTCTTGAAAGAACACCCCTGAGCAGTGGTCAGCCTCCTGATGACTGACGCTAGTCTTCGCTCCTCTTTGGCAGCAGGTGCTGTGAGGTAACAGGAAGAGCACTGCAATCTGTAAGCTCAGCTATTTGGTACATCTCTAGAGATGTGAAAAAAGAAAACAACAACAACGAGCATTTCAGTAATTTTTTTTGCCTAAACAGGGACTCCATGGTAATTTCATTATTGATAATTGCAAAGGAAAAAGCACTCAAATGAAAGAAATTAATGTCCAATTTGCCTTTCAGTGGCCTGAAGCATATCTGGTAGCCATTGCAAGCGAATGAAAGGATGTTTTTTAAAGAGAGAAAAAAAAAGCCTTGATTAAACTCATTCTTCCCTCAGCCCAGTATGTGCATTCTTAACGTTTTCCTGGATGTCACCAAATTTGCAAAGTACATTTAAAAAAATAATCTCTTCATTTCTTTCTGATTACAAAGCTCAATTCTTATTATAGGCAGTAGCACGTAGTGGTTAATAGCTCAGGTAATGAAGCCAAACCAGCTGGGTTCACATATCTGCTGTGCCATCTCCTAGCTTAGCAAGCTTCCTAAGCTCTCTATACCCCATTTTCTTAAACTGTAAAATGAGAGTTATAATAGTGCTTACCTCCTCCCATTATTATGAAAACTCAATTAGTTAATGTATGTAAAGTTCTTAGAATAATCCATGGTAACAGTTCAGTAAATGTTAGCTACAAATACAACTGGAGGAAACTGAAAATACAAAGACCAGATAAAGCTGAAAACACATAAACGAACAAATCACCTATCAACCTAGAGCTACATATACTTGACATTCAGGATGTTTTCATTTTGAGAATTGTGTATTTGAATGGTTTTGTGTATATTCATGTGTGCATTTTTGTATCTGTATCACACTGTAAATGTGGCTGCTATCTTTTTTTTCTTTAAATATTGCCATTGGACATTTTGCATGAAATTAGAATTATTTTTATAATTTTTGGGGGCTGCATACAATTCCAAAGTAATAATTTTTTGGAAAATTACTTAATCTGTGGCATTTAGTTCATAAAATAATTAAGGCACTAAGCCTTATGCTGAGATAATAAAGAGATGCAGAAATTGTGTAGAGTCACTCTTTATGTCTACCCTGAAGAATCCAGAGGTTATACTTGTTTGTTTCCACTGGTGCTAAGCAAGGGTGGTATGTGAGGTTCATATCTGGGAGTTTAGGCCAGGATGGATGGCGCAGAGGGGGAGAGAGAGAGACATAGTTTGGGAAGGTGGATGTAATATACATCTCATAATAGTGTTATAAGGATAAAATTAAATAAGACTGGGCATGTAATGTGCTTAGTAGAAAGAGTGTTTAATAAACTTTAATTAGTATTGTTGTTATTAATAGTTTTTATTTATTACTTTACAAAGTGTATTTTCAGCGCTTCCAAATTAATAGGCAGAAATACATTTAAACATTGGGGTTTACCTCATTCTGAATCAGTTAGCTTTCCTAATAAGAGAGAGAGGGAGAGTATCAAGGAAAGAAATTTCCTGATAATTATATTTCCTTGCATTAATAAATATTCAATCGCTCTCATTTTGTGTGCACCACTTAGAGATGTGAGAGAGAAAGGGATTGGCCGTAGGAGGACATCCAAAGGGATGAGCGAGCAGACGCTGAGTCCTGGGGTGGGCCGTGCTTAGGTAACCAGCTCTGACCCCGATGGGCAAAGCTTCATTTCCCTGGTCTCTCTTTTCTATTGTTCATTTAAGTGCCACCCGGACTTTCTCATCTAACTCCCTATTAAGCTCTCTCCCCATGGTTGGGTAAGAATGGACCAGAAATGGATTTGCTAACTATTCAATTACCCGCATTATCTTGCTCTGTTGCTATCAAATGAAGCTGAACTAGCTCAGCTCTCATGTACCAAGATTGCAAGTCCTGTTTTACATAGCTCTCTAGGACATCCATGACTGCCATCTATATGAAAAGTTTATCACAGAGTATAGTGCCTATATTGAATGTGAATCCAACACTGATCTTGTTTTCCCAATTTGTAGTGTACCCCATGTGCCGGAGGGATAGAGGTGAGTTCAGAAAAGGCTAAATCAGAGAATTATTTGTAAGATACCTTATCTTCAAGTGAAGTGTAGGGAAAATACAGAGTTTTGACTTCAAACTCACTGGAGACAAAGGAGGAAAAAACCTCAGTCTCTTTTTTTCTTCCTTTTCGTTATTTATTCCCACATCTTCTTTCTTGCAACAAATATATGTAATTTTAGGCACGGTACTCAAATGGGAGAGGAAGAAGAGAAAGGAGGGAGGCATGGAGAGAGGGAGGAAGGAGGATGGGAGGGAGGAAGGAGAGAAAGATCTTATTTTGATCCATCCTGGAGAGAATTGTGGTGATGGGAATGAACCATCCTAGTTTGAGGTATAGAGAGAATGCTTTACAGGCTGACCATTGTGGGGAAAAAAAATCTTAAAATATTACTCAAAGGGTATCATCTTCCAGAGTGTGTCTACCCTGGTGACAGAACAAGACTACTGTCTCTACTAGATGCCAACACTGGACTTTCTATGCTGCTTGTGGTCACAATCATAGAAAAGTGCTGCCCATCTCTGATTCAACTCAACTCTTCAGCCGTTAAAGCTACAAAATTAAAGACTGTGGGGACTTTATGAAAAATACAAAACAAAAAATGTAGAATATCATTTTCCCCGAAGGTGTAAAACTATGTACTTATATGCTATAGCAAATGCATGTACATACACAAACATCTCCTTACACTCATGAAAGTTAGTAGGAAAAACCACTGCTAGCAAGTGTCCACTTGTTGGCCAGCAAAGGTGCAGAGAAGACAGGAAAGAAGAGCTGTTCTAAGTAAGAGTGAAGAGGAAATCAACAGAGGATGAGATAATCTGGGGGCTAGCCATATTCCAACAAAAAAATCATCCCAGAAATGTGCTCTTTTATGTAGTCACTCAGTACTATTGATTTGGTTCATGCCACATAGAACATACTTCTGGTAATGCTGCCAGGAACCCTCCCACTCAACGTCTGTCTCTTCTTACTACAGACCAGGGGATCTCAAGAGGAAGAGGATAGGGTAGGAGGGGTTTTTCAAAATATGCATGTCTGCTTCTAAACTAAAGCATAAATTGCTGAACTCATCATCATAGCAAATTATTCATCATCTTATTTTCTAATTAAAAAGCTGTCTTTCCTTTTTCCCATCTGTGCAGATGTGAATAGCTTTGTGTTACAATACATGAGTTTTAGTTGTAAAAACAGTCTTTAAGGAATGATTTCTTAGCTGATTTGATAATTATGTTATTTGGACCATAAATAAAAAGCCTGGTTTTAAAGGCTGAGTTTTAAAAAGCAAATGATCTTTTACTTTAATCTAATTACTCCTTTAACAGTTTTATTTCAGATTTTAGGTAATTGACAATGTATTGGTGTAATTATCTATTTACTTAGTTACAGTTCATTTCCAAGGTGTCATTCCTGAGGAAAATTTGTCAAACAACAACTGACTGAGAAAATTTGATACATCTATCTACAATTTTTCTACCTATCTATCACGTTTGAATACATACACATGCGCATGTACACACACACACACACACACACACACACACACACAGAAATGAGACAGATTCTCAACATTGTTACTAACTAGATGCAACTAAAAAGACCAAAGTAGTCTTTTCCATTCAGCTCCTATCTCTAATTATAACATGTTCATCTTCAAATTATGAGGTTATATGTTTTAGTTTTACCCAGTGATGTCTTGTTTTGGAGTCCTGTCTTCTCTCTACTGCTGGTGCATTTTATTCTCTCAGTGATCATTTAACTGACATTTCCAGGGCACCTGCTGGATGTAGAGGTCTTGATCTCTGTGCCTGTGGCCCTGCCCTTGAGAAGCACTCAGTTTCCATGGAGGAGATGACAAAGTAAGCAGGTGCTTACTGTGCACTGTGAATGTTATAAGCAAAGGAGGCCAGGAAGCTCATATTGTTTGAATGCTTTCTTCTAGGTCAGCTACTTTGCACAAGAGATGCTCAATTGAATGGTCCCTGTGGCCTCGGGTGGTGGACATATTATTTTTACTTTCCTGATGTGAAAACTAAGCCTCAAAGAATTTCTGTGTTTCACTGAGGCCCCAACAGGAAACTTAACAGCTAGCACATTCAAATTAGTATAATTCAAATAAGGTTTAAGAAAGGGATGAACAGCAGGGTGTAGTGGCTTGCACCTGTAATCCCAGCAATTTGGCAAGTAGAGACAGAAGGATTCTTGAGCCCAAGAGTTTGAGATCAGTCTGGGTACCACAGGAAGACCCTGTCTCTAGGAAAATAATAAAAATAAATCCAGGCATGGTGGCACACACCTGTAGTTCTAGCTGCTTGGTAGGATAAGACAGGAAGGTGCCTGGAGCCCAAGAGGTCTAGATTGCAGTGACTCGCGATTGTGCCACTGCAATCCTGCCTGTACGACTGAGCAAGACCCTATCTCAAAAAAAAAAAAAAGGAAAGAAAAAATAAGTAAAGGGATGGCTTTTCAAGTGTGAGTGGTTTGGTGAACCACAAGAGTCAAAGCAGTAAGTAACCTGGGGCTAGGAGAAGAGTTATCACTACTCTTAGGCTTGAAGAGACAGAGGAAGGGAAAGGCTACTGGTAGAAAGGAAAGAGTTCCGCAGAGAAGGTCACTTTAAGAGCAATGATATTTCTTTGACGATCAGAGAGAGCCCAGTGAGCCCCCATGGGGAGGGAACCAGAGGAACATATGGCCTGGCTTTACACATCTCCCTCCCGCTAGTGTCCTGCCAGTGTCTGCCATGGGATGAAGCTGATCTATATCTAGAGAGCAAAGGAATCCATTGATTTTGTAGCACATCCCTTGTGTTAACAGGGTGGAGAAGTGGATATAGGGAACAAATGTAAAACACATGGGGCATTTTGATATTTGTGGAAGGCCATAAAGCAGTTTAAGAATGAAATAATTAATCCCAAATGTATTCCCTAACTTTTTAGCTTACCCTTAGCTTAAGCAGCAAATGGATAGGTCTGCTCCTGTTGGATCCCAGCAGCTGCGTTTCACCACATTAACTGGGATTGTATACCATTGTTCCTCTCTAGTCTTTCTTTAAGGCTACCTCCATGTTGCCTCTTCACTTCTGCTCAATCACTTCATCACTGCTCATTCATTTATCTTCTATAAATATCCAACTTAGGTAAGCAGAATTGCCACAACCTATCCATTTGCTCAAGTATGTTTACCAAGTGAATACATATGCATTTCCAGATTCTTTGGAAGCTCACTTTATTCCTCTTTGTTCCTTTCTAGCCATCAGGGAGCACAGCCTCCAGATGGCAATAAGATGATATGGTGGCCTATTTGACTCATGCTGTTGACATCAATAATAAAATACTAACATATAAGCACACAGAGCCTTATACTCTTATCAGGATCTGTACATTTATTATAGCATTCATTTCTTTTTATTTATTTATTTTTTTTGGGACGGAGTTTCGCTCTTGTTACCCAGGCTGGAGTGCAATGGCGCGATCTCGGCTCACCGCAACCTCCGCCTCCTGGGTTCAGGCAATTCTCCTGCCTCAGCCTCCTGAGTAGCTGGGATTACAGGCACGCGCCACCATGCCCAGCTAATTTTTTGTATTTTTAGTAGAGACGGGGTTTCACCATGTTGACCAGGATGGTCTCGATCTCTTGACCTTGTGATCCACCCGCCTTGGCCTCCCAAAGTGCTGGGATTACAGGCTTGAGCCACCGCGCCCGGCCCTATAGCATTCATTTCTAACAACTACCTTGCATGCTAAGCAAACCATATGCACCAGCTACCACTTTATATTAGTCAAAATCAAAGCCTTTATGCAAATTGGTAACCATTCAGTGCAATTTAGCAACCATCTATAAAGCAACTACCATGTGCCAGGCTCAATTCTAGCCATGAACACTCGGGGTACATCTGTGGGGAAAAATACAGAAAGATCTCTGTTCTTGTTAAGTGAGGGAAATAGAAAAGAAGCAATAACCAGAAATGCAAGAAAATTATAAAGTATGGTTCAGTGAGACAAGTGCTATAAAATAACAACAGAAAAACGGAGCTGCGTAAGGGAAAAATGGCAGTGGAGAAAAAGTATAACATTTTGAACAAATTGCTCAGGGAAGGTTTTATGCGAAAGTGACATTTGAGCAAATATCAGAAAGAGATGAGAATGTGAGCCCTACAGCTATCTGGAGGAAGATGATTCCAAGCAAAGAGAATAGGCAGGAGCATGCCTCCTTCATTCATGGCATGCCAAGGAGTACAGTGTGACTGGAAGATATACAGTGAGGGAGAGAAGTTGGAGCTGAAGATAAAGAAGGTAGGAGACCTTGAGATAATGGGCAATGATATAAGCTCTTCAGCCCATGAGAAGAACTAGAATGGTAGAGCTAGATGTATTCATTCTTTTACCTTAAATAAGATGGCAGTCAATGGTGGTTTTTGACCAGAGATGGTTCTGATTTAACTTATATTTTAAATAAGTATCCTCGTCATTTTGTTGCAAAAGGACTCTGGCAAAACAAGGGTAAAAAAAGAGATTTACATTAAATAACAAATTATAAGTTATAAAAAGAGCAATTTTAAAAATGGAAGGGAAGCAGGTGTGGTGGCTCACAGCTATAATCTCAGCAATTTGGCAGGCTGAGACAGGAGGATCACTTGAGGCCGGAAGTTCAAGACCAGCTTGGGCAACATATCAAAATCCAATTTCTACAGAACAATCAGCTGGGTGTGGTCATGTGCACCTGTAGTACCAGCTACTAGAAAGGCTGAGGCTGGAGGATTACTTGAGCTGAGGACTTCCAGGCTGCAATGAGCTATGATTGTACCAACTGCAAAGAAACCTGGGCAGCAGAGACTCTGTCTCTTAAAAAGGGAGTGGAAAAAAGAATCCAGAAGGGACATAAAGTTGTCTTTTAAAACACCAATCTAATTATTTTATCCCTTGTTTGAATATCATGCATGGTTCCTTTTCTCTCTCAATCATTCATTCATTTAGTTTTTTGTTTTTTTTTTTTTTGAGACGGAGTTTTGCTCTTGTTACCCAGGCTGGAGTGCAATGGCGCGATCTCGGCTCACCACAACCTCCACCTCCCGGGTTCAGGCAATTCTCCTGCCCCAGCCTCCTGAGTCGCTGGGATTACAGGCACGTGCCACCATGTCCAGCTCATTTTTTGTATTTTAGTAGAGACGGGGTTTCACCACGTTGACCAGGATGGTCTCGA
>NW_022436954.1:22891870-22956590 GCF_009761245.1 Sapajus apella
TCTCTTGTTACCCAGGCTGGAGTGCAATGGCGCGATCTCGGCTCACCACAACCTCCACCTCCCGGGTTCAGGCAATTCTCCTGCCCCAGCCTCCTGAGTCGCTGGGATTACAGGCACGTGCCACCATGTCCAGCTCATTTTTTGTATTTTAGTAGAGACGGGGTTTCACCACGTTGACCAGGATGGTCTCGATCTCTTTACCTCGTGATCCACCCGCCTCGGCCTCCCACAGTGCTGGGATTACAGGCTTGAGCCACTGCGCCCGGCCTCATTTAGTTTTTTTAAAAAAATGTTTACTAAATTGCCACCATCTGACAGACACTATTCTAGATGCTGAGAATAAACAGTGAACAAAACACATCGTCCCTACACTCAATAAGCTTACATTATAGCAAGAAGGACAATGCAGAATTATTCAGGTATCTTTGCTACATAAAGCCACGTTCTATCTTCATTCTTTATGTGCAGTCTTATTATACCACCTGACATTCTCAAAACATGTCAAACCTCCTCTTTCAAACTGGGTGAATTTGGTCATATTCTCCTTACTGAAATACCCTTGTATCAACCCCATCCTTCTCCACCAAAGAGTATTCTATCAATTATTATGTCATCTCATTCTCCCCAAACTCTCTAAGTAATATATTTATATTGCTGGCATAGCTCTTATATCATTTTGATGTGAGCTATAAATGTGAATGTCTCCATCATGACCTTAGGAGACTCTGAAAGGCAAGACTTCTTTATTTGGCCTCTACATAGCTCCAGAATTTAATTCAGGGCATGGCACACAGTAGCTGAAACCATCTTTATAATGGTGGCAGGGTGAAGTGTTAAGCGACTTAAAAAAGAATTAAATGACTTCGGAATATGTTGGGGAAACAAGATGGTAACATGTAGAACCAGTGGAGAGCAGAAGACAGTGTATAATCAAGGACTGAAATGCTGCAGACTATGGATAAATAGGGAGGACATCTTGTGCTCTGGAGGCTTTAAGGAAGGCTGTGGAGCTTTGGAATTATTTAGTTTCCCAATACTCAGCAAGGAAGGACAAGCCAGCCTTTGCATGTAGTATGTCTGAAGCAATGTTAAGGCTCAAAATCTTTGTGTGTAGATCATGAGGAACTGCCATCACTCTGCAGAGGAGCAGGTTGGTCTCAAGTCTGAGACTGCCTTGATGAGACAGTCTCCAGCATTCTTTGAAAGATGAGGTTCTGATCTTGAATTTTTTCTCTTTGTGGGCTGTCAGTCTGGGTTTGGACAGTGTTTTGTTTAGGTAGAAGAACTCAGCTGTGATTAAGTGGAGGATTTCCCGGAGACAAGCCAGTCTGGTTTTCCTTGTTCACTGGGAAGCCTGGATGTGAGTTAAGGTGGCAAAGCAACCACTCATACATTTTTTTTTTTTTTTTTTTCCCAATTTTGCTAAAAATTTGGAGATTATTTAGGTTATCTAGACAACTTTGTGAATTTTCATTTAGTGATGAATTTAGTCAGTGACAGTAAGTTCTTTGTTTTATAAGCAAACAGCATCAGGTAAGGTTAACACAGTCAAATCTATTATGCAAACACTGCTTCATGATGTTAGTACTCAACAGAGACAAGATGCAATGTTTTCAAAGCTGTTAAGCTGATACTATCTTACGTGGTAATGGTAGAGCTAGAAGTATTATGCAGGCTCTCTTTCTAACTAGATTCTATAGCATCAGTCTGTCTCTTGCTTTTTACATAATTACTGCTGCAAGTTGTAACGGAAGGAAAGGAGATTTGTAGTTGAAATTTGTGGATTTAGCACCACTCCTACCACAGAGAAGCTCTGTGACTTTAATCAAAGCATTTGACCTCAGTTCCCTCCACTTTAAAATAGAAATATTACTTAGTATTTGACCTGTCCTCTGGGAGAAATAATTAGTAGGAAAATACTGTATCAACTATAATGCAATAAGAAAATCCATTGGTTATTGTTATTACTCTTGCACTTTTTTCTTTGTCTTCATGGACTATATTGTCTTTTGGTCAAATTCTACACTGCTGCTATAGTTATATTGTAGGAAAGAAAAAAAAACAAACATAAAAGCATAAATGGGACTCTTTCTGTGGCTACTTCAGAAATATGGTTCGATGGAGAAGAAAAATAACACACACATATGCACAGGTGCACAGACAGGGTACTGAGACAATACCTGCCTTTAAGTTCATCATCAATTGCAGATATTCATAGCCTTCTAACAGTCTTGAGTGACAATTTTAAGAAGGAATCTCTTATGTTTCTTTAGGATTCCAATTAATTATATTGGGATTAATAACAGCTGTGGGGATTTGGCTTCTGTGTGTTGAAGTTACTCCTGATCGCCAATTTCATTTAAATCAGTGAAGCCTAGTTCAATCGTCAAGGCCAGCAGAAGTAAAAATAGCTTTACTTTGTGTGTGAGTCAAATAATTGATCTGAGGTTTGTATTCTTCACATAACACAAGGCGTCAATCTTGTCCATGAATTCTGTGACCAGCAGACTCTTCAAATAATCAATGCGATATTATCTAGCATGTATATCATTTTTTACTGTGCTCCAGGCAGTGCGCCAACACCACACACACATTATCTCTTAATTTTCTCATCAACATTTTAGGGTATATGCCATTGTTCCTCCATTGGGTGGGGCTTTTGAAAAACCTGGAGCTAAGAAAATAAGGTAATTTGTACAAGGTTGGTTCAAGTTTGCACCCTGGTAAGTTAAAGGAGCCTGAACTTTAGGGTTCTCTGCCTCCAGACCTTATGCTTTTTAAACTACAATACCTTGATGCTTCCCAAGCTAAAGGGAGGTAACAAGAGTTTACCAACATAAGTATTCATTGAATACCCTGGTTCAGAGATACCTGCTATCAAGTTTCCCATCATTTGTCACTGACCCTAATCATGAAACCTGTATAGAGCCAGAGACAGAAACTATTTACTATTTTTACTATGTTTCTTATTCAAAGAATCCTTTGCTTTCCCCTTCGTCTTAGTGGATGACACTTATGTTTTACAGGTATGATCATCCAGGCACTAAGTAAGATCCACTGAGACTTTGTTTCCATAATAATGTATAGACCTTTAGATGTAGGTCCCAGATTGAATAATACTCTTCAGAAGGACTGAACTTAAAGGTTGTGTAGACAAGTAAAAGCAATCAAGTAACCCAGCAAAACAAAGGGAGTGGTTGTAGGTATTTGTGTTGTCTTTTAAACTTCATGAATGTTCCCATTCAGTTCTATTATTAATTAATTTATTGTATATATTTTGAGCATCAGTTTCTTTGTCTGGCATTCTGCCAAATCCAGGTCACATGGCACACAACCAGACACACAGGTCTTTGCCTCTTGGGGAGTTTGCATTCTAGTGTGGAAAGTGACCTATAGCAGTAAACCAAAGAAATGATTGCAGGTGTCACAAGTGCTGCAAAGAAAATGAAAACATAGCATTAGTTTCTTATGGCTGTCATTGCCAAGTGCCACAAACTAGGTAGGGTAAAGGGAAAAATGTATTGTCTCACAGCTCCAGAGGGTACAAATTCAAAGTTAAGGTGCCATCAGAGCCATGTACTCCCTCACCACTCTAGTGAGGAATTCTTGTTTCTTCCAGCTTCTGGCATTTGATGGCAATCCTTGGCCAATTATCTTGGCTTGTAGCTGTACTGCTCCAGTCTCATGACTGCCATCTCCTTACTTGTCTTCCCATGATCTTCCTCTGTGTATATCTGTCTTTGTGTACAGATTTCCACTTGTTAGAAGGAAATCAGTCATTTTTTATTACAGCCCACACTAATAGCTGAATTTTAACTTGATGACTTCTATGAAAATGCTATTTCTACTTACAGTAAAGTTAAACTTGGAGGCTGTGGGACTTAAGACTTTAACACCTTTTTGAGGGCACACATTTCAACTGTAACACAGAGCAGTATGAATAAAGAGTGACTGTGCCACTAAATGAGGTGATACAGTCATGTGTAGAAGGTCCTTCTGCCCCTTCACTTTAGAAACTATTGCACTTAAGGCTTGAATAACTAGGAGGCAGGTATGTGTCAGTTGAAGGAAAGGGTGTTTCAAGCAGAAACAACAGTGACAGACAGCAAATGCCATGAAGCAGGAACAAACTGGGAAGAATAGGAGGGTAAAAAGGGAGCATAAAAATTATATGCTTAAAAAAAAGAATTTGGGTTTATTTCATAAATCCACTTAGGAAGTGGACTGGAAATAGGCGTTAATCAAGGGAAGGACAGTGATCTGATTGAATTTTCAAGAATCATTTTGGCTGTTCTGTGGGGGCAGGACAGTGAAGGGGGAGGAATGGTATAGCATTAGTCAGCTGGAGTGCTACTAAAGTCATCCAGGAGAGTGATTTAGACTAGAATGGTACACAGTGCATGTCTTAGTACATTTGTGCTACTATAACAAAATAACCTAAGACTAGGTAATTTATAAATAATAGAAATGTATTTTCTCACAGTTCTGGAGACTGGGAATTCTAAGATCAAGGTGCCGTCCGTTAAGACGTGTCTGTTGAGAGCTATTCCTGATAGATGGCAATAGGTGGTGCCATCTAGGTTTTCTCAAATGACAGGAGAGCAAAAAAGTGAAGAAATATGTCCTCACATGGCTAAAAAGCAAAAGAGAGCAAACCGACTCCTTCTAATCCTTTTTTTTTTTTTTTTTGGAGACAGAGTCTCGCTCTGTTGCCCAGGCTGGAGTGCATTGGCATGATCTCAGCTCACTGCAACCTCTGCCTCCCAGGTTCAAGCAATTCTCCTGCCTCAGCCTTCCAAGTAGCTTTTATAAGGCACTAATTCATTCATGAGGGGAAAGATCATGTGAGGAAACAGACTTTCAGGCTAAAACGTTGTGCTGCATGGTGGTATGGAAAGATAATTTTGACAAAGTCTGTGTCGGGCCACTGGTAACCTTGGCTGAATTATACTACAACAAATAGCAACCTACTTCAGCTGATTAGATTAGATTGTGCCGGTTGGAAGGGGGCGGATTTAATTAGATTAAGCACAAACTCCTACTGCCACATATAGTATATGAATCAGCATAGGAGATTACCTGTTAGTTTCCTCTTTTTACTTCTAGATTATTTCTATGCTCATAAAGGCCCCTTTTTATGTGGTATATGACATAAGAATATCAAAGCACATGAAAATTTTTACTAATACTGGGTGCTAATTGGGTGCCAAGCACAATGTAAACCATTTTAATACATTGCCTTATTTAATTAGTGTATCTAGCAAACAACCCTGCCCTATCTACAGGGGTCTCTAGATGGTTCCAGTTATTCCAAGGTTTTTGTTCATAAATTTTTTCCTCCCTTTCCAAGTTCTAATATCTTAATCTTGTAAAGCCAACTTTAATGCTGAAGCATTCAACATTTCTTTTTATGCATTCAGTAAAACATAACATGCAGAAAGAACAAATATCAAGACTGTAGAAATAAGTTTCTTATCAAGTTTGATTGTTAAAATCATTATGAAACTCTACCAAATAATAAAAAAACATTCCTAAAGCAATCCTTGAATTGCCTTTTTTATGAGTTTTAAATTTTTTTCAATTTTTTGCTTTTATAACGGTCTGTTCTTTTTAATATAAGGTATTGTTAAGTATCTTAACTGAAAAGTCTGATTCAGCCTTTTCCAAAACTGGCTTTCAGAAACATTATTTCCCACACTGTAAATGCTCTAGATAAAGGGAGCCTTGATCTACTTTCTCACTACATATGATATGCCTTCCCATCTTAAAAATGGTAGAATTTATTAGCATGTAAAAGGCTCTGAGAAGTGCTGCTTTACTTTAACATGCAATTGTCCCAAAAGTTTGTAATCTCTGGCATTCTATTTGGATTCTATCTAATGCATTGTAAAGAGAAACAGTCTCACTTCATTTCTTGCTCATGTTTTGGAAGGATGAGGTAAGCCTGAGCAAACCCTCACTTGATGAACTTAGAATGTCTCTTTTCTCATATCTTGGATTCTTAATGTTTTGGCTACAACAAGATTTTACACTTCTTGGATTTCTCAAGACTTGAGCAAGACATTACCATTCCTTTTGTTATACCCTAGAGATATTTGTGAATATCTTTCAGTCTCTATTTCACTTTTTCTTTTGTTATTTTTTTCTTCCCTCTGTGGTTATTTCCAGTTTTTCTTCTCTCTTGATGTAGCTTCACTGTGAGGCACATACCCCTTTCATTCATTGTTCAGTATCTTACTTTCACCAAAGATGTAATTTGGAGGCCTTGATTTAAAATAGGCACTGCAGATGTTTTCACTGAGTGAGCCCTTTCCAGAACTTCCTTGGGTGCACAAGGTTCTCTGTCTTTTTGTTTGCCACAGGAGTAAAGTTAGCATCCAAGTTAATATGCAGGTATGACTGCACCAGAGCAAAGCAGAGAATGGGTGATGAGTCATTAAGTAAAGTACTTTTATGTTCTTTTAACCATTCATCTGTTTGTATTGGGTTACAGGAGAATATATACAAATATTCATAAGAATCCCACTCACATGCACACTCCTCTTACGTAACATTCTAGCACTATTATCACCCACAATTAGAATGGAACTCTGTGTTCTAATAACATCACAAATTTGTGCTTTATCTGGGACCACTATATATTATTATAAAGCCATGCTAGTATTAACCATCGTGTCCTCTACTCAAAATAAACCTGCCTCATAACTAAAAGCATAGCATTATCTTGTGTTTGTAAAAAGAAGGACAATTGAAAACTTCCAAATTAGCATTCTGGTAATACAGCAATAATTAATGCTAGGGGTTGGCTTCAGACAAAATGCCATACCCTTATATATAATTAGTGCTAATAAGAAATTGTGTAAATTGTGAATTTTACAAGTGATGTTGCATTTTAGATCTCTTTTTAAGTGGAATACTAGACTTGGTTACAAGGGTCATGGAGTAAGATCTTTAACAGATAATAGTTTATAACTCTTCACAATGAAAACAGAAATGGAATCTCAACTGACAAGCATGTGCCTTGTTTGTCCCAACAATAAACGTAGCACATTGAGCAGGTGTTATGAAATCAAAATATTATATTGCAAATCTGTGCATATAGTTTTACTATACACCTATTTATATGCCTACTAAAACATAAAATGTGTACACCTATACGGGGAAAACTTGCTAAGTAATTAAATTTGTCTCAAGTTATCTTGATACCCTGGGGTTGACTAACTCTCTACCCCCAAAATACTTACACCTAAAAAATTTCACATGCTGTAAGAATTCAACCCCTGGGCAGAGTTTTAAAATAACATACACACATGTATGAGTGCCTTGCATCCTCCCCTGGTCCAGAATTTCACCCTGATAGAACAATGTTGAAATTATTTTCTATAGAAAGAAATGTCCATACTGTGACTGGCAAATGAACTAGTTAAAGAGGATTCATGAACTCTTTAAGAATACTAGGGTACTATTTAAAGCTTACCGTTATCCCAGAAAAATAAGTCTCAATATTATATATTTTTAGAACCTCATATACATGCATGTATGTATATGAATGTATATGTCAATGGGAGTGCACACTCATTCGTTTTTAAAGCAATCATGAGTTAAAATGCTACGTTGCAAAGTTACTTTATAAAACTCAAGGGTTAGAATTGCTTATGCAATAATTAAAGGAAAAAAAAAACTGAAGTAAAGACTGAGACATGGGGTGGCTGTTGTCTATGCCCTTATAAGAGGAAATATGAAGGTGATGGCTTTTCATTAGAATGGAACCAGTGTTGTGAGGGCAGCACTGATTTGATTTTTGCCTACCTGCGCTACTCAGAAATTACAGATTTAAAAGACATGATTAACAGAAAATGAAAGATTCTTCTTGATTCTGAGTTATGTAAAGGATTTTCTGTTACTTTCCTCTCTCAGCCCAGACTTCTCAGCTGGTGTGGAGCCTTTTAAGTTGTGTTTTCACACCACATGAGTCAGTGGCATTAATTAGCAAAGCAGGGCTATGATCATTAACTCTGATGTGAGGTTTCTCTTCCCCATCTGACCCTTCACAAGGCAGGAGCATGTGACTGAGATAAAGGCAGGGAGCCTTTGTCCTCTGTGCTCCCAGCTTCAATGAGCTCAAAGGACGGCTCTTGCATACTGTGGAGGTTTTCAGGATCCTTTCCTCCTATTTAATGTGACCACTCCACATAGATGTGAAGTGGATTCATCGACTTGAAGCATCAGGAGGTTTGCACACAAACTGGTGCAAATGTGAAGGAGCCCTTCTTCAGTCAGCTCAAAACCATGTCTACCATTTTGGTCAGTGTACCACAACCCTACCCAGGACCCCTTTTCTTTATACACTTTGCCACCTGAATCCAATCTAAATGGCTTCTCAAAATTGTTAGTCTTCTAATAAACCTGCACATCTCGTCCCTCTGAACGGACCTTCTTCCACCATCTTTTGGTCCCCATTTGATTTTGCCAAGAACCTCGGAATAATCTCTGCCCCTTAAACAGTTTTATCTCCAATTATGTTCCCTCTTTGGCTTTCTTATTTCACATCTCCTTTCCTCT
The DNA here is from genome assembly GCF_009761245.1 of Sapajus apella. Classification (NCBI taxonomy): domain Eukaryota; kingdom Metazoa; phylum Chordata; class Mammalia; order Primates; family Cebidae; genus Sapajus; species Sapajus apella. Next base: position 22,900,433 of record NW_022436954.1, read on the forward strand.
GGAAAGTATATTAAGGGTGAGTAGGTTTGAAGTGAAATGGCCCTACTGCTATAGATTGCAGTTTTTCTCTCTGCCTTAATCTCAGTATCAAAAGAGCTCCAGGCTTAAGCCTCACTACGCTTTGCTCACCCCTTTATTTATTCTATACCACTTTTCTCTCCACCCCTCCAGAGCAGTTTTTGTCACAGAATAGCATCACTAGTGATTTCTGTGATAAAACATCCCAAAGTAGAAAATTGAGAACTATGGAGGCCTGTCTTCTGCTGGTGGCTTTTTAATTTTTTCCTTGCTGCCTTGTATTAGTGACTAATGTTCACGTTGACACATTTACCCAAACATGGAATCACATGATTACAAACATCTTAGCTGGAATTAATTAAATCAAGGGGTATAAATATAGCTATTAATTATTATCTTCATCCCATTATTTTGAGACTATGCAAATGAACAATATTTTCCATTCTGCATCTTCACTGGTACATACAGCTACTGCTCACATCTGCTGCAATGTTACTAAGAAAAATGGTCAAAACAGAGGCTATATACTTTCATGAAACTCTGATTTTGGAAAACCTACGCTTTTTGTATTGTGGAAGTAATTTGCAGAATTCTAGTCTATGCAGTGTAAAGTCCTATATCTTCAGGCAAATGTCCAGGAGTGATAAGACCAATTGTCAGTATTACTCATAATATATATTGGAAGTCCTTTAATTGTACTCCGGGATTCCTCTGTCAAAATGCCTTTCACTTAACTAATGTGGAATCAAGGCTGGTCATAATTTAGACACGGGCTATATGAACTTATATCATGGGCCCCTTAAAGCAATAATTTTGACTCCTTTTAACTGTGACTCAGAATAAAATGTAAATGTGACATCTCAACCCATATAAACATATATGAATGTTTGTATCACAAAACAGTATATAATGCACTCCAGTATTTTCTGTTCTAGTCTTTTTCATTTTATTTATACAGTTTACAATCCATAAATTGATCACATGACCAACTAGTGGTCATCACCCACAGTTTGACAACTTTTTTTTTATAGAGCTGCAGTGCCGAAGTGGTTCAAATCATGTCTAAATGCATTCTCCTGTTTGATCATCATAGCTGCCATCATGTGAAGCTTTAAAATATATTTATGTGCAGTACTCTAATACAAATATCACACATATCAGAAGCATATGTATTCATATTTCACAAATTGAACACACTTAACCAGCACACACAATAGGAAACTGACAATGCCCCTTCTTCTTATACTCTCTTCTACTAACTGCCCAGTCCTCATGGATAACTACTATCCTGATATCGAGTATAGATTAAGATGTTTGCTTGTTCCTGTGCTATATGTAAATTACATGAGATTTCTTTGTATCAGGTTTCTTTTGTTTATATTTGTGAAATGCATTCATATTTTGTAAGCCTATAGAATGCTCATTTTCTGGCTACATACTATTCCACTGCTGCGTATGCCACAGTATATCTGTTCATTGAATGGGCATTAGGATAGTTCTAATTTTAGATTAGTTCTCATTCTAGTTTAATCTATTAGGACTACATAGTGCTGCTATAAACATTCTAAGTGTGGCTTTGGAATATATGTACACATTTGTATTGGTTATAGATACCTAGGACAGCAATTGCTGGGTCATATGGCATATGTTTAGCTTTATTAAAGAGAGCCAAACAGTTTTCTAAAGTGGTTGTACCAGTTTACACCCCTACTAGCAGTGGGATAATTTTTGTTCAAGATCTCATTCATTTTATATATGGGAAAATTAAGGCTTAGAACTAAAGCAGGTTAACAAAGTCACAAAACTAACGTATCACAAAATTAGGACTAAAAGATTGCAGAATCCAAAATCAGTGTTTTTTTATTGTTGTTTGTATTGTGTTTTTCTCTCTACTCCTCACTAATTTTTATACAGGCCTTTGAAAAGGATAATTTGTATTCATCTTCTTCAAGCCTTTTATACACACAAACAGATGCATACACACAGACACATATATACACTTTGCCACTCATAGATATACACATAAACTTCCACAACACATATACACACATACAAATACAAAGGTACACACACACAACTTCTCAGATACACAGAGACACAGACATGGATACGTATACAGGCATGCAAATATATATATATATACACACACACACACACGTACACACTTTTAAAAATAGAGACACATGCAGACATATGCAAACATGCAAATACAATTATATACCTGGTTGTCATATTTGTTTCATATGCTATCATGTTTTTATCAAGAGAATTAAGTTCCTTGAGGATATATTCATATGACCCATGGTTCTTTAATAAATACCAATCTGGATATTTAACATGAGATTTTATTTTTACATTATTAAGAATTCTGGAGAAAAGCAATTGTGCTTCACTTTGGTAACATGTCCTGAGCTAAGTTACCAGATTGATGTCAATTTCAAACTTCTGTTTAAGTAAACTTTATTGATACATAATAATTGTACCAATTTATGGAGTGCAAGTGATATTTTGATACATGCATACACAGTGTAATGATCAAATTAGGTTAGTTAGAATTTCTGTCACCTCAAACATTTATCTTATTTGTATTGGGAATATTTCACATCTTCTCTTTTAGCTATTTTGAAATATATAATCATCCCTGACCTCCTTCCCTGCCTCTGGTGTCTATCTACTCTCTACCTCCATGAGATTAACTTTCTTAGCTCTTACATATGGGAAAGAACATGGAACATTTTTCTAGTGCTGTCAGTCACAGTGATATCCAGTTTCATTCATGTTGCTGCCAATGACAGTATATGTATGCAGTGGCTCACCCCAGTAATTCCAGCACTTTGGGAGGCTGAGGTGGGCAGATCACCTGAAGTCAGGAGTTCAAGACCAGCCTGGCCAACATGGTGAAACCCTGTCTCTACTAAAAATACAAAAAATTAGCTGGGCATGGTGGTGCATGCCTGTAATCCCAGCTACTCTTGGAGGCTGACGCAGGAGGATCACTTGAACCTGGGAGGCGGAGGCTGTAGTGAGCTGATATTCTCTTTTATGGCTGAATCATATTCCATTGCATATGTTTCCCACATTTAAAAAAATTCATCCGTTGATGAACTTCTTATGCAGCATCTATTGGACATTCCTGTGGTAAGCTTAAGTAATTATTGGCAGAATTCAGTTCCTGGTGGCTTAGGACTGAGGTCCTAGTTTTTTTGCCGGCTGTCAGTTAGGCCACATACTCAGTTCTTAGTCTTCTTTGACACATGACCCTCTAACAACCACATGGAAGCTAAGTTTTTCAAAGCCAGAAGGAGAAACTTTTACTACAGTGTGCTAAGACAGATCTTATATAAAAATTATTTTATCATAGGTGTGACTCCCATCATCTTTGCTGTGTAATATAACCCAATCAAGGGAGTTTATATTTGTTTATGTTATAGAAACAAATTATAATCCCACCACTTTTGCAATTTTTTTACTGGTTAGAAGCAAGTTATAAATCCTGTTCATACTCAAAGAGTGGGAGGATTATATAAGGGTGTGGCTCAGGATCATCTCAGAATTCTGCCTACTGTACTTAGCTTGGGAATTTTCTTTCATGTGGTATTTCTAACTAGGTAGCATAATTGCTGTTATGTTATTATAATCAATTTCTATTCATAGGATAGATTGACTCTAGAAGCAGCTTATAGTCCAATTCATACGTAACATATTGCCTTTCAGAATATATACATATTCATACATATACACAAATATGTACATATATTTTTAATTTCACATCCCATCATAAATTAAAATCAGCCATGGTCCCATATACACAATTTGCTTGATACCTTGCCAGCAAATGTCTTAATAGTCTAGATATTTTGCAACCCAGTGATTCCTCTAAGGGAGAGTCTGTATTACTTTACTGTCATTCAGACCATTGAATGATGTGGTGACTTCTTTTGAGCTGCAGCATACTTTGTTCTAATCCCTCTGAAAGACAGGCAATCCTTACTAAGATCAAACCTTCAAGATAATGTGAAACTATCTTTCTCTCTGGGCTGTATTAAAATATTTGATTGAAAATTTATCTGAAACTTTTAATAGCTATTAATGTTCTTTTACATGGTATGGTGGATAGGGTATGGATAGGCTGCACTATGCTTTCTGGGAAACGTTCCAAGCACTGCCTTAAGGGGACCACTATGAGGAATTTTCTTGCTTGGCTCGGTGACAAATGGCATGCCTACTTAATCAAGGCTAGGTGCAATATGGTTGCTGCCCTTTAACAAAGCTATAATAGAAGACAAAAGAGATAGGTAGTAGATGTGGTTAGAGGGATAATGAAGCTTGTAGATGAGGTGAGATGGCAAATGAGAACATCTCATCCAGAAAGACTAAGAGTTGAGGGTTAAATCCTATTGCATGAAAATGATCGCAGTAAAAAGAAAGGCTTGGAAAGCAGGTGCTTTGAAGTCCAAGTTAAAGTGCCTCATCTTTGTATTTGGACAGCCTGAATAAGAAACTTGGCTTTGCTACTTACCAACTATGCTAACTTTGACCAAGTTACTTAACCTTATTAAGTTCTCATTTCCTTAGTATCTAGGAGGACATAAATTGCATACCTTAGGTAAAGTTTGTTATAGTACTTGGCCCTAATAAACACAACAACAAAACAAGGAAATAAGCAGATGAACACTCAGCTCCAAAATAAAAAAAACATTTGCAGATTTCTTCAAGTACCTTTCTATCTAATGGGGAGGTAGAGAGTCCTACACAAAGAAAGAAAAGTTGCAGAGCAACCTCCCAAATTCCAAAGTCATGGCAAAAAATCTCCGTCTTCAAGAGAGATCAGAAATCGTCAAACAAGTGCTTGCTTGTTCTCTTACCCTGGGTCTAGAGGAAGCAATTTATTTATTTATCCATTTCATCTACGTCTCTCTTTCTCTAATTCTGTGTCAAAATTATTACAATCCATTTTTCTTTAACTTTCCACCAAAGAAAAAAGCCAAAATGGTTGAGCGTTTGTAGCTGAGATGCCTATGAGCTAATGAAGGTCAAGCAGACTAAGTCCCTGGGGAGAGACAGCAAAGCTGGCATCGGAAATGAGATCTGGCTTCTCATAATGGTCAGTCTTTGTTTTTTGCTTCCGGAATCAGTTTTCCAGACAATGAAAAGATGACGATAATGAGTAAGAAGTTGGATTGTTGGAACTATGAACACAATCCATTGCCTGCTTGCACTTATTCATGAATATTTAAAGAGACTGGGCCCTCACTAGACACTGAACCTGCGGGTGCCCTGACCTTAGGCTTCTCAGCCTCCAGGACTAAGAGAAATAAACGTTACTATTTATGCATTACTCAGACTCAGGAGTTGTATGATAGCAGCACAGGTGGCCTAAGATGTTACCCCTTCTCTTCTACACACACAGACACAACCACTATGTTTCATTCTCCCAGATTCTATAAATTGTTCAACACAGAGTTATATTCTTTCCCAGATTATATGACAGAATTTATTGCCTCTAGTTTCAAATAACTCCTAAACATATTTTTCTTTCATGAGGTATTTTAGAAATGCCAGATACTTTAAAAATCTTTACACATTGAGAATTATTTGTTGCTAATTTAAAAAATAATTTGTGTATACATTTGGGAGCCCTATTCTCAAGTAAACATTTTATTTAATTGCTTCCTCACTATCAGTCATTACCAAAATGTAAAGCATGGCCAGAGAGAAATAAGGTTAATATTTGAGAGGGGTTCTTACCTGGAATTAAACACTCTGGAACCTATGATTTTGAAAATCAGTAAAATTATTTTAGTCATTATATTGAACTTATACAAATGGTGGGACGTAATTGTAGGGAGATTTAATTTTTGTCTCCTATTAAAATTTATACATAGGCCAAGTTTTACTTCTGTTCCCAGATGAAAACGTTCTGAAAATATTTAGGTAACATGAAGCTTGAAGCCCCATGATCAATAATTTAAATATCCAGGTTATATGATATTTAAGACTTTTAACTGGTATTAAGATTCCTGCCTTTCCGAACACAGGCTCAATTATGGGTGAGAAGCCTGAAGTCGCATACTGAGCATGGATGTGGCTGGTTTCTTCTCTATGTTGTCACATAGTCTTCTATTCCTCTTCCTCTATCTGCCTGCCCTTAGTTCTGACTCTTCTTTGCTGCATCATGGTTAGGGAAAATAGGTGAGAAGGAGAATAAATTGCACTTGATGGTTACTGTCTTGAATTGACACCATCCTCTTTGGATCTGGCAGACATTTGAAACTGACTTTTTAATGATGATTTTAGTGTGTTATTTGGTGACCCACCCCTGCCCTTTTGCTCTCCTATAAATCTACCTTGATGAGAGTGAAGGCATATTGCTGACACATTCCTTCCTCCTTTTTCGGTTCCTAGGCATTCAGAAATACTTTGATTCCCTTTACTAAGCTGTTTACTCCTGCAGGCAACACTTTTGTACAGGATCTTGCATATCTTCAAGGCTTTCTTGTTGACACCTTTGTATATATGATCAACATTTGTTCTCATGCCCTTGAAATGTTCCAGATGAAATTTAGACAGCAGCCTTCAGAGTCTCTTCTATTTAACCATCATTATACTATCTTTAGTCTTGTGATAAGGTACAGGATCCTTCTGCAATTGTCTACCCCATGGAGTTGGAGATAGTGAGTCACAACCCACTGACAGTTTGCTCAAAAATCTAATAATCATCTTGAAGCTACTCTCTACAAAATTGAGGGACAGGATGCAATACCACCCACAACTTCATTTAAGAGTGAGACTCATAGTAAAACTCTGTTCCCCCCACAAAAAAAATCTCTTCACCACTCTTCTCTGGTCGATTTTTGCATTTGTTGTGTTAAGAGGTTATGAACAACCACTGATGACCATCTCCATTGTAAATGCATACCCCCTTTCCAATATACTATCCACTGTGTCTTGGTTCCCTGGCCAAAACTTTCAACATTCTGTTATTTGTGTAACAACAGACAGGTGTAGTCTCAACAATGATTTTATGAAAATTTAAAAACGTTCTTTATTCTTTCATTCGATAAGTGTTTATAAACTTATATGCCAAGTATTATTTTGGCCTCAAATAAAATGAAATAGTGAACAAGTTATATAATGTCCTTCCATTCATGAAGCTTCCATTATTTTGATGGCAGGAATACAGTTTTAAAAGGAAACAAACATATAATGCAATTTCAGGGAAAGGAGATAAAAGTGATAGTGTGCAGGTGAGTAGGAAGACTTTTTAGGGAAATTTGTGAAGAACGATGTGTGAAAAAGTAGTATTTGTAAAGAAGTGATTCAAATTAATTTAGAATGATTAAAACTACATTATGGAATAAAATATATGTATTTTAATATACATAAGCACATCTGGAGAACTATGAATAATAGGCAATGGGATTTTCATATGTATTTCTTGCTCTTCCTCTCTTAGTAAGTGGGAAAAATCTCTCACCTTTTCTGAGGAGGATTTCTTAATCTGGTACAATCAGGTTCCTTATCTTTCTCTTCTGTGGGTCCCACACAGCTGGCCTGCACTGGGATGTTTGTGACCTTGTATAAGGGCTCTTATTGCATTTTTAGACTATTCTTAGTCTCTGCTAATGAGATCCCTCAGAGTTCGCTTTGAGTATCACATCTTAATCACTTGATTTCTGCAGACATTTCCTTTCTCCAAATAAACTCTTCAAAATGCCTGCTGCTCTGTGCTCATTAACCTGGGAATGGCTTCTCTAACTCCAATTTGAAAATTATCATCGACATCTGAAACTTCTGTCCTGATAAGGATTCTCCAAGCAGTGAACAATGAAATGAATATTTTAGACTCTCTGGGGTATTAAAAAAAATAAATCAACAACCAAATTTTCATCTGCAAAAGGATTTTCGCTGTATGTCGAAATGTGCACTTTGCTTTCTTACAGTGTAGTATAATTACAGTCCATCCCCAACTCCACTATCTGCCCAACTCCCACTTAATCATCTCATTCTCAATAAGATTTAGATGAGTTAAAGATAAGAAAAAAATAATTAATGAGGAAACAAAGAAATGAATATTAATCAACTAGGAAGTTTTTGTTTCATTTTGTTTTGCTTTTCTGATACTCTTTTCCTACGATTAATCCACAATTGATTTGAGTGTCATGATGAACACAGCATTCATTTAAACAAACCCAACATAAGACTAGAATCAAATGTCAGTTTAAACAGCTGCAACATTTTTTCATTTGTTGTTGGATATTAGGTTGGAGACCGGTATTCCTAAAGAGTTGGCACTTTGATGGATCACATTAAAAATCTTTCCAATGTACAAATGTTCTAATCCAGAGCCAGAGAGCAACAGCCCCTCTCTTTATCCTTGCCAAATTTCACATGCCAGGGAATCTATTTTTTTGGTAAGTATGTTTTAAACTCTAATAACGCTATTTTAAAGTAACCTTTTGGTTTTAGAATACCAAATTTTAAAATTTCCCTTGTTCTTAGGGACAAAAGGCTAAATTGCATACCATAATTGTTAAACTGAAACTATAATCACAGATTAATGTAATTTTTAAAAATTTGTCCATAAGTTATTGAGGTACAGGTGGTATTTGGTTACATTAGTAAGTTCTTTAGTGGTAATTTATGAGATTTTGGTGCACCCATCAAATTGTTTGTTTTTTTCTTACTGATTTGAGTTTGTTGTAGATTCTGGATATTAGTCATTTGTCGGATGTATAGATTGTCAAGATTTTCTCCCACTCTGTGCGTTGTCTGCATACTCTGCTGACTGTTCCTTTTGCTGTGCAAAAGCTCTTTAGTTTAACTTAAGCAGTATACGCCACACTCTATTTATAGTCTTTTATCCCTCACCCTCACTTCCACTCTTCCCCCAAATCCCCAAAGTCCATCGTATCATTCTTATGCCTTTGTGTTCTCATAGCTTAGCTCCCACATATCAATGAGAACATATGATGTATGCTTTTACTTTCCTGGGTTACCTCACTTAGCCTAATAGTCTCCACTCTCATCCAGGTCACTGCAAATGCTGTTAATGCATTCCTTTTTATGGCTGCATAGTATTCCATCAGATATATATATATATATATTACAGTTTCTTTATCCGCTCGTTGATTGATAGGCATTTGGGTTGATTCCATGATTTTGCAATTGTAAATTGTGCTGCTATAAACGTGTGCGCAAGTACCTTTTTCAAATAATGACTTTTTTTCCTTTGGGTAGATACCCAGTAGTGGGATTGTTGGATCAAATGGTAGTTCCACCTGTAGTTGTTTAAGGAATCTCCACACTGTTTTCCATAGTTGCTGTACTAGTTCACATTCCCACCAGCAGTATAGAAATGTTCCCTGTTCACTGCATCCACACCAACATCTACTGTTTTTTTTATTTTTTTACTATGGCCATTGTTGCAGGAGAAAGGTGCTATTACATTGTGGTTCTGATTTGCATTTCCCTGATAATTAATGATGATGAGCATTTTTTCATGTGTTTATTGGCCACTTGTGTATCTTCTTTTGAAAGTTGCCTATTCATGTCCTTAGCCGACCTTTTGATGGGATCGTTTGGTTTTTTTCTTACTGATTTGTCTGAGTTGGTTGTAGATTCTGGATATTAATCCTTTGTCAGTTGTATAGATTGTGAAGATTTTCTCCCACTCTTTGGGTTGTCTGTTTATTCTGCTGATTGTTCCTTTTGCTGTGCAAAATCTCTTTAATTAGGTCCCACCTATTTATCTTTGTTTTTATTGCATTTGTTTTTGGGTTCTTGGTCATGAAATCCTTGCCTAAGCCAATGTCTAGAAGGTTTATCCCAACATTATCTTCTAGAATTTTTATACTTTCAGGTCTTCGTTTAAGTCTTTAATCTATCTTGAGTTGATTTTTGTATAAGGTGAGAGATGAGGATCCAGTTTCATTGAATTACCCCAGCACCATTTGTTAAAAAGGGTGTCCTTTCCCCACTTTGTTTGCTTTGTGAAAGATCAGTTGGCTGTAAGTATTTGGGTGTATTTCTGGGTTCTCTATTCTGTTCCATTGGCCTATGTGCCTATCTTTATGCCACTACCACCCTGTTTTGGTGACTATGGCCTTATAGTATAATTTGAAATAAGGTAGTGTGATGCCTCCAGTTTTTACCTTTTCTTAGTCTTGCTTTGGCTATGGGAGCTCTTTTTTCATTCCATATAAAAAATTTTAGAATTTGTTTTTCTAATTATGGGGATTGTGTTGAATTTGTAGATTGCTTTTGGCAGTATGCATATTTTCACAATATTCATTCTACCCATCCACAAGCATGGGACGTAATTCCATTTGTTTGTGTCATCTATGATTCCTTTCAGCAGTGTTTTGTAGTTTTACTTATAGAGGCCTTTTGACTCCTTGGTTAGATATATTCCTAAGTATTTTATTATTTTTGCAGCTATTGTAAAAGGGGTTGAGTTCTTGATTTCTCTGCCTGGTTGCTGTTGGTGTATAGAAGAACTACTGATTTGTATACATTAATCTTGTATCCAGAAACTTTGCTGAATTCCTTTATCAATTCTAGGAGCTTTCTGGATGAGTCCTTAGGGTTTTCATGGTAAACGATCATATCGTCAGCAAACAGTGACAGTTTGATTTCTTCTTTACCATCTGGATGCCCTTTCTTTCTTTCTCTTGTCTGATTGATCTGGCTAGGACTTCCGGTACTATGTTGAAGAGGAGTGATGAGAGTGGGGCATCCTTGTCTTGTTCCAGTTTTCAGAGAGAATGCTTTCAACTTTTCTCCATTCAGTATTATGTTGGCTGTGGGTTTGTCATGGATGGCTTTTATTACGTTCAGGTATCTCCCTTGTATGCTGATTTTGCTCAAAGTTTTAATCATACAGCAATGCTAGATTTTGTTGAATGCTTTTTCTGCATGTATTGAGATGGTTGTTTTTTGTGTTTAATGCTGTTTATGTGGTGTATCACATTGATTGACTTGCGTATGTTAAATCAACCCTGCATCCATGGTATGAAATCCACTTGATCATGGTGGATTATCTATTTGATATGTTGTTGGATTCGGTTAGTTAGTATTTTGTTAAGGATTTTAGCATCTATGTTCATGAAGCATATCAGTCTGTAGTTTTCTTTCTTGGTTGTGTCCTTTTCTGGTTTTGGTATTAGGGTGATGCTGGCTTCACAGACTGAGTTGGGGAGGGCTCCTTCTTTCGCTATCTTGTGGAATAGGGTCAAAAGGATTGGTACCAATTCTTCTTTGAATATCTAGTAGAATTCTGCTGTGAATCTATCTGGTCCTGGACTTCTTTTTGTTGGTAATATTTTAATTACCATTTCAATCTTGCTGCTTGTTACTGATATGTTCAGCGTATTTGATTCTTCCTGATTTAAGCTAAGAGGGTTATATTTTTCCAGGAATTTATCCATCTCTTCTAGGTTTTCTAGTTCATGTGCATAAATGTGTTCATAGTAGCCTTAAATGGTCTTTTGTATTTCTGTGGTGTCAGCTGGAATATCTCCCATTTTGTATCTTAGTGAAGTTATGTGGATTTTCTCTCTTCTTTTCTTGGTTAATCTTGCTAATGGTCTATCAATTTTATGTATCTTTTCAAAGAACCAGCTTTTTGTTTATCTTTTGTATTTTTTAAAATTTCAATTTCATTTAGTTTTGCTCTGATCTTGGTTATTTCCTTTCTTCTATTGGGTTTGGATTTTGCTTGTTCTTGTTCTTCTAGTTTGTGACCATAGATTGTCTGTTTGTGTTTTTCCAAAGTTTTTGATGTGGGTATTTAGGGCTATGAACTTTCTTCTTAGTACCACCTTTGCTGTATCCCAGAGGTTTTGATAGGTTGTATCATTACTGTCATACAGTTCAAAGAATTTTTTAATTTTCATCTTAGCTTTGTTTTTGACCCAATGCTCATTCAGGAACAGGTTAATTAATTTCCTTCTATTTGCATGGTTTTGAAGGTTTCTTTTGGAGTTGATTTCCAGTTTTACAGCACTGTGATCTGAGAGAGTGCTTGATACAATTTCAATTTTCTTCAATTGAGGCTCATTTTATGGCCTATCATAAGGTCTATCTTGGAGAAAGATCCATGTGCTGTTGAATAGAATATGTATTCTGCAGTTGTTGGATGAAATGTTCTATATATATCTGCTAAGTCCATTTGTTCCAAGGTATAGTTTAATTCCACTGTTTCTTTGTTGACTTTCTATCTGGATGACCTGACTAGTGCTGTCAGTGGAGTACTAAAGTCTCCCACTATTATTGTGTTATTGTCTATCTCATTTCTTAGGTCTATTAGTAATTGTTTTACAAATTTGGGAGTGCCAGTGTTAGGAGCACATATGTTTAGGATTGTGATATTTTCCTGTTGGACAAGGCCTTTTATCATTATGTAATGTCCCTCTTTGTCTCTTTTAACCACTACTGCTTTAAAATTTGTTTTGTCTGATATAAGACTAGCTACCCCTGCTCACTCTTGGTGTCTATTTGCCTTTGTTCTGCCCCTTTAAAGTTATCAGTCCTTATGTGTTAGGTGAGCCTCCTGAAGGCAGTAGATAGTTGAGTTGGGTTGGTGAGTTCTTTATCTTTTAAGTGGAGTATTTAGGCCATTTACATTTAATGTTAGTATTGAAATGTTAGGTATTGTTGTATTCATTGGGTTGTTTCCTGTGTACTTTGTTTTTTTCTTTCGCTTTTTAGCTTGTATTTTTGTTTTATAGGTCCTATGTGATTTATGCTTTAAAAACGTTCTGTTTTGATGTGTTTCCAGGATTCACTATAAGATTTAGAGCTCCTTTTAGCAGTTCTTGTAGTGGTGGCTTGGTAATGGTGAATTGTCTCAGCATTTGTCTGAAAACAAATGTGTCTTTCCTTTCCATATGATGCTTAGTTTCACTGGATACAAAATTCTTGGCTGATAATTGTTTTGAGGAGGCTAAAGATAGTGCCCCCGTCTCTTCTAGCTTGTAGGGTTTCTCCTGAGAAATCTGCTGTTAATCTGATAGGTTTTCCTTTATAGGTTACCTGGTGCTTCTGTGCCACAGCTCTTAAGATTCTTTCCTCCCTCTTAACTTTGTATAACATGATGACAGTGTGCCTAGGTGAATATCTTTTTGTGATAAATTTCCCAAGGGTTTTTTTGCTTCTTGTATTTGGATATCTAGATCTCTAGCTAGGCCAGGGAAGTTTTCTATGATTATTACCCCAAATATGTTTTCTGAGCTTTTAGAATTCTCTTTGTCCTCAGGAACACTGATTATTCTTAGGTTTGTTCATTGAACATAATCCCAGACTTCTTGGAGGCTTTATTCATTTTTTCTTTATCTTTGTTGGATTGGGTTAATTTGAAGACATTATCTTCAAGCTCTGAATTTATTTCTTCTATTTGTTCAATTCTATTGCTGAGACTTCCAGAGCATTTCACATTTCTAAAAGTGTGTCCAAAGTTTCCTGAATTTTTTATTTTATTATTTTTTTTTTAAATTTAAGCTATCTATTTCACTGAATATTTATCCCTTCACTTCTTATACCATTTTTTGGATTTCCTTGCATTAGGCTTCACCTTTCTCTGGTCCTCCCTGATTAGCTTAATAACTAATGTCCTGAATTTCTTTTCAGGTAAATCAGGGATTTCTTCTTAGTTTGGGTCCATTGCTGGTAAACTAAAACTAGTGTGATTTCTAGTGTGATTTTGCAGGGAGGGGGTGGGGTGCTGATGAGCCTTGTTTTGTCATATTACCAGGGTTGGTTTTCTGGTTTCTTCTCATTTGCATAGGCTCTGTCAGAGGGAAGGTCTAAGACTGAAGGCTGTTGTTCAGATTCTTTTGACACACATGGTGTTCCCTTGATGGGCGTGGCTTCCTGAGAGTGGAACTGCAGTGATTATTGTCTCTCTTCTGGGTCTAGCCACTCCTCAGTGAGTTTGCCCAGCTCCAGGCTAGTACTGGGGGTTGTCTGCATAGAGTCCTGTGATGTGAACTGTCTGTGGGTCTCTCAGCCATGGATATCAGCACCTGTTCTGGTGGAGGTGGCAGAGGATGCAATGGACTCTGTGAGGGCCCTTAGCTTTGGTGGTTTAATGCTCTATTTTTGTGCTAGTTGGCCTCTTGCCAGGAGGTGGTGCTTCCCAGAAAGCAACAGCTATAGTAGTGTGGCAAGAGACAGGTGGTGGGTGGGGCACTAGAACTCCCAATATAATACACCGTTTGTATTCCACTACCACGGTCGATAGGGAAGGACCATCAGGTGGGGGCAGGGCTAGGCATGTCTGAGCTCAGACTCCCCTTGGATGAGTCTTGCTGTGGCTACTGTGGGGATTGGGGATGGGATTCCCAGGTCACTGGAGTTGTGTACAAGAAGGATTATGGCTGCCTCTGCTGAGCTATGAAGGTTGTCGGGGAAGTAGAGGAAAGCCGGCAGTCACATGCCTCACCCAGCTCCCACACAAATTGAAGGGTTGGTCTTACTCACATTGTACCCCCACCACAGCCTCAAGACTCTTTCCAGGCAGAGGGCGAGAGGGGCTTGAAAACTTGCTGGAGGCTGCCTCCCAGCTGTGAAAGAAAAGGGCCTTAGTTCTTCCCCTGCCTGTGAAGTCTGCATGAGGGATTTGTGCCCTCCCTGGAGTGCCGGCCAGGAGGCTTCCCACCCCCTTCAAATAGCTACCAAGTTCAGCTGGGGAAATTCCTTCTCCCTGTGGAGTTTTACCCCCCTGAGACCCTCCCAATGAATCCCTGTGGTGCCACAGAGAAATGGGCTACTTGGGGATCCAGTAAGCTCCCAGGGCCTTTCTGCCGCTTCCTCTCTCTACGTCTGTATTTCACTTGGCTCTCTAGCTTGACTCAGCTCCAAGTAAAGTCAGGAACTTCTCCCACAAACAGACTTTCACCTTCTCCAGCAGGGGTGTGTGTTTGGAGAGGAGGGTCTCCCTTTCCCATTTCCACAGTTGGGGCACTCACAGAATTTGAGGTGTCTCCTGGGTCCTGCAGGAACAGTCCACTTCCTTCAGAGGGTCTGTGGGTCCTCTTGGGATTGCTGGTTTGTTCTTATAGTTCATCTGGAGCTAAAATTCACAGTGCAAGCCTCCAGATGCTGCTCTATCGGGAGCTGCAATCTAGTCCTGTCTCCCATCCACCATGATCCCTTCCATCAGGTTAAATGTGAATTTTGAAGCTGAAATTATTCCGAGGAAAAAAAAAAGTTTACTTAAAAATAAGCTTGGCAGGCAGTTATTAGAAAAAATAGTTGTAGACTTTGTGAAGTATCTTAAGGAACAACGCACAGAGGAATAGCCTAATGTCAGAGAATAATGACAGAAATCTCATGTTGCCTTGTTTCTGCCCCAAAATCCAAAAGTATATTACAGGCTTCCAGCTACATTTTATTATAATGGTTTACACAATATGAAAATTTGGCCTTCACCAAGGGGACTTCACTTTATAAACTGTAGCAAATTTCCATCTCTTGTCTCTACCTTCCGTGTACTACTTCAGAACACTTTAAGGCTGAGTTCTTAATCACAATTTCAAACTAGTAAAGGAGAAACATACTTGACTTGAAATTATAATTTGTTGAAAAGATATAACTATGAGAACTGATATTATTTTGATTATACAAATGTCTTCATGTATCCACAAGAGGTATCTGAACTAGAAAAACAGTATAGAAACTCTAGTTCTATAGAGGCTTACCTACTGGGTGTATGCATGCCACTGAGATAATGACTGCTGTATAATTGGGCTCTGAAACTTTGTTAGGCTTGTTTCAAAGAGTTTTCATTTACCTTGATCTGAAGAAAATGCAAAAATCCCCGACATTTCAGAGCTTATTCTCTTGGTTGTGGTTTGGATGCCCCAGGGAACTGGATTGGAGTGGAAAAGAACTGGGACAGCCTTGTTTAAAAGCAAAATTTGTCACTGGACAGGGAAAACTCTTGGGGAAAAGTTAGAGAAGGCACAGCCTGCCACAGGAACTAGAAAGAGAACCAGACTAACAGAGAAGATAATATTTTCAAAGGTCTAAGAATAGCTAGGGAGGTAGAGGTGATCCCTTGACACAAACACTCTTGCAGACATATGGAGCATGGCAGTGGGGAGTTCAAGAGCAGATGATATTTAGGTAGTTGGCAGATGGCATTTTTTTGGTTTCTCTCACCACCACCCCCATATCTAATCCCTAAGCAAACCTTAGCTCTACCTCCATAACAAATTCTTAATCTTCTACTTCTATTTCTACTGCTGCCACCAAAGATCAAACCATCTCTCTCATGTATCACTGATCTACTGTTGCTCCCTTCAATTAGTTCTCATACATGGTCAGAATGATTGATAGATTTAAAGTTTAAATCAGGTGGGCATGGTGGCTCATGCCTTTACTAGTACATTGGGAGGCTGAGGCAGGAGGATTTCTTGAGCTTCAGGGGTTTGAGACCAACCTGGACAAGATGGCAAGACCAGGTCTCTACAAAAATTAAAAATTATCCAGGCATGGTGGTATGTGCCTGTAGTCCCAGCTACTGAGTAGGCTGAGGTGGGAGGATCACTTGAGCCCAGGAGTTCAAGGTGGCAATAAGCTATGATTATGCTACTGCATTACGGCCTGGGCCACAGAGCAAGACCATGTCTCTTTTAAAGAAAAAAGTCTATTCAAACTATATTATTTTCTAATGTAAAACATTCTATGATCTTTTTATCACATAAAGAATACAAAGAAATTGTTTTACCTGGCCTGCAAGGCCTAGCTCTCTTTAGTACGTTGAATGTTTTTTTTTTTTTTTAAACACAAAAAAATCTACATACTAACCCCAGAAGCCAGATGTGACCTTATTTGGGAAAAAAGTCATTGTATATAGAATTAAGTTGAGGATCTTGAGATTAGATCATCCTGGATTATCCAGGTGAACCCCAAGTACAATGAAAAATGTCCTTATAGAGACACACAGAGGAGAGACACAGGGAGAAGAGATGAAGGGCCATGCGGGGGTAGAGGAAGAGACTGGATTCATGTAGCCACAAGCCAAGGAACACTTAGAGCCACCAAAGTTGGAAGAGGCAAGGAAGAATTCTCCCCTAGGGATTTTGAAAGGAGTGGAGCCCTGACAGCATCTCAATTTCAGACTTCCAGCTTCCAGAACTCTTAGAGGATAAATTTCCATTGTTTGATATCATCAACTTTGTGGTAACTTGCTGTGGCAACCACAGGAAACTAATACTTCCTCCAACTACATCTCTAACATCATTTGCTTGCCCCTGTTATGTCTACTAGACTGACCTATTTCTTCCCCTTATTATTCTTTAAGTACAACATGCTCCTTCAAAATTGAAGACTTTATGTTACCTAGTCTCTCTTCCTGGAATATTTTTCTTTTTCTCCTTTTTTTTAAGATGGAGTCTTTTTTTTGTGGCCCACGCTAGAGTGCAATGATACAATCTTGGCTCACTGCAACCTACACCTTCTGGGTTCAAGCCATTCTCCTGCCTCAGCCTTCTGACTAGCTGGGATTACAGGCACCTTTCACCACATCCAGCTAATGTTTTGTATTTTTAGTAGAGATTGGGTTTCACCATGTTGGCCAGACTGTTCTGAAACTTCTGACTTCATGGTCTGCCCACCTCGATCTCCCAAAGTGCTGTGATTATAGGCGTGAGCCACTGCGCCTGGCTCCCTGGAATATTTTTCTTCCAGATGTTTTTATATTGAAGTTCTTTCTTGTCATTCTTGAATTTATACATCTCTTTTTCAGAGGGGCCTTACCAGACCATTAATTTAAAGTTTCCTCTCAGTCAAACTATCCCTGGCTTACAGGCAACATGATCCTTTATCTACAAAACTCCATAGTCTTGGCCCAAAAGCTCTTTAATGAACAACTTCAGCAAAGTCTCAGGATGCAAAATTAATATACAAAAATCACTAGCATTCCTATACACAAACAACAGTCAAGCCAAGAGCCAAATCAGGAACACAGTCCCATTCACAATTACCACAAGAAGAATAAAATACCAGGAATACAGCTAACCAGGTCCCTACAGTGACCTCTACAGTGAGAACTAAAAAACACTGCTCAAGGAATTCAGAGATGACATAAGTGGAAAAGCATTTCATGCTCATGGACAGGAAGAATCACTGCGGTTAAAATGGCTATACTGCCTAAGGCAATGTATAGATTAAATGATATTCCTATTAAACAGCCAATGACATTCTTCACAGAACTAGAAAAAACTATTTTAAAATTCATATGAAACCCTTGTCCTTCCCTGCCACAGAAAAAGCCCAAGTAGCCAAGGCATTTAAAGAATAACACTGGATGCATCACACTACCCAACTTCAAACTATACTACAGGGCTTCAGTAACCAAAACAGCATGGTACTGGTGCAAAAAGAGACATATTAATGGAACAAAATAGCCCAGAAGTAATGCTGCATTCCTATAACTATTTGATCTTTGACAAAGCTGACAAAAGCAATGTGGAAAGGACTTCCTATTCAAAATAGTGCTGGGGTAATTAGCTAGCCATATGCAAAAGATTGAAACCAGACCCCTTCTTTACACCATATACAAAAATTAACTCAAGATGGATTAAAGACAAATGTAAAACACAAAACTATAAAAACTCTCGAAGACAATCTAAGCAATGCCATTCTGGCCATGGGAACAGGCAAAGATTTAATGATGAAGACACCAAAAGCAGTTGCAACAAAAGCAAAGATAGATAAACGGGATCTAGGTAAACTAAGGATCTTCTGCACAGCAAAAGAAACTACCAACAGAATAAACAGACAACCCACAAAATGGAAGAAAATATTTACAAACTATGCATCTGACAAAGGTCTAATATCCAGCATCTATAAGGAACTTAAACTAATTTACAAGAAAATAACAACTCCACTGAAAAGTGGGCAAAGGACATAAACACTTTTTTAAAAAAGACATACATGTGGCCAAAAAGCGTATGACAAAAAGCTCAATACCACTGATCATTAGAGAAATGAATCAAAACCACAATGAGATACCATCTCATACCAGTCAGAATGGCTATTATTAAAAAGTCAAAAAATGATAGATGCTGGTGAGGTTGTAGAGAATAAGGAATGCTTATACATTGTTGGTGGGATTGTAAATTAGCTCAACCATTGTGGAAAACAGTGTGGCAATTCCTGAGAAACCTAAAGTGAGAAACACCATTTGACCCAGCACTCCCATTACTGGGTATATACCCAAAGGAATATAAATCATTCTACCATAAAGACACATGCACTTATATGTTCATTGCAGTACTGTTCACAATAGCGAAGACATGGAACCAACCTAAATGCCCATCAATGGTAGATTGGATAAAGAAAATATAATACATGTATACCATAGAATACTATGTAGCCATAAAAATGAATGAGATCATGTTCTTTATATGGACATGGATGAAGCTGGAGGTCATTATTCTTAGCAAAGTATCACGGGAACAGAAAACCAAATAATGCATGTTCTCATTTATAAGTGGGAGGTAATTGATGAGAACACGTGGACACAAAGAGGGAAACAACACATACTGGGGCCTATCAGAGGGTAGAGGGTAGGAGGAGGGAGAGGATCAGAAAAATAACTAATGGGGACTAGTGAAATACCTGGGTGATGAAATAATCTGTACACCAACCCCCCACGACAGAAGTTTACCTATATAACAAACTTGCACATGTATCCCTGAACTTAAACGTTAAATAAAAAGAAAAAAAAGTTTCCTCTGAATTGTTTAATTCTTTTCATCTGAACAATTATGTCTACTTCATCTTTTTAAAAAATTATCTGTCTAACCCACAAAAGGTAAGCCCCATGAAGTGAGATGTCTTCACTCTCTGATTCACTGCAGAATCCCCAGTGTCTAGAACAGTCTCTGCTATTAAGATATTAATGTTAAATAAGAAAAAAATGTAGAAGAAAGGCAATCAGTCCTGGAGGAAGTTAGGGTGATAAGGCTGGAATCTAGAAATTTGCACAGCAAGCCAGGTTCTTAGTTTTCAAGGGACTTGGACATTGGATACATTATAATAAAAAGACCTAGATTCGTGCAACAGTACAGGGATGCTAAAAGAGATCGGAAATATGGAGGTGTTGTCTTCGGACCAAATTGGACAAACTTCCCATAGTATAGGGTATGGAGTATAACGTTTGAAGCCTAAGATCAGTAATGACGTCATGAGGCTGTATGAGAATAAGGCTTAACAAGATGGCCAGGATTTCTTCTACCTTCAGGTAGAGGTCAGTGCCCACTATTAAATGGGGAGAAGGGCTAATGAAGTTGGGGAAAAGTCAGGTACTTGCAACATGAGGCAGGAGCTACGATTCCCAACTGCTATGGTAATGAGTTTCTGATAATCTAGACATAACCATTTTCTAGGATTAAATCCAGAAGACTAGGTCGTTCCCAACAGGGCCCACTTTAAATAAGATTTACGTTTGACAGCAATGACTTAATTTAATCCTGTGTGTTCTCAATGGTGCTATACCACTGGAACCTAGAAAATGCTATACCCAATGGCAGGGTGACACAGAGTTCCCACAGTATCTAGCTACCAGTGTTGAGCAGGAAGTTCATCCCTCATGATGTCATTATTCAAATTTTTGTGCCTTATCTGCCTTAGTAACAGTTTAAGAAACTTAATGAGGATGTTCTAGTCCAACTCAGAAATCAAGGAAAGCACATCATCTGAAGATAAGGAATACTGTTTTAGAATAATGTAAACCAGGAGGACTATTCGTAGATGACTGAAAATACTCAGAAACCATTGTTTCAGGACCACCTTGTTGTAGAGTGTCCTTATGCAGCATCCTTGGGGGCTCTTTGTGACTGTTTTATAAGTCAGCTTAATGAAAACAGTCAGAGACATGTGGAAATTGTATTTGAAGGCTTATACCATTTTAGAGTTCCTATAGATAGATAGGGTCTGTTGAGGCATCCCCTCACAGGGTACAGCTTGTCTTACAGAAGTTATTTCAGCATTTTTCACTCTCTGACTACCCCCTAGGTTTTCTGTTGCTATTGTTAGGTGTATATTTTGAAAATGACAATCAGGTTGAGGAAAAGGTCTATAGTGTATTTATGTCTGTGGGTGTAAATGCGGAATAAATATATATAATGCACAGTGGCCGGTATTTTGTGTCATTTATCTTCACTTGTGAAAAGAGATGGGATAAGTCACTGATGACTGTTCCAGTCCTGATCCATCCCTCATCGCTACACTCATGAAGATAAATGCCACATTTAAGGAAAGCACAGCTATCATGTGTCCTTTCAGACTGTGTCCTTTCAGATCAGTTAGAACAAGGGGTCAACCAGGTGCTATTACTTAAAAATCAAGGACACTTTATATGTACCATCTCCTACTCCATATACCTTGCTTTCTCCTGTTAAACTAGGGTACTTCTAGCAGCCAGAGAGATGATTTGGTAGCCTTTATAATTTCATCTTTGTCTATAGATATGCATTTAATTTAAACAATTCATTTCCTGGTATATGCCCAGCATAGGGCTTTGCAGTGACAATGCACTGATTAAAAGAATACGGTCCTGGTCCTTATACTGATAAATAGCCTCATGAAGAGAACACTATGGAAAAAATAATAATAAAGTGGTTATCTTTTTTCTGTGAGCAAGTCAAATGAGAAAAAAGTAAGTGAGAACTGTTGAGAAGTAGTAATATTTAAGCTGCTGTATTAGAGAAAACAGTATGGACATTTTATCTTTCTATAATGTATAAATGGCAGTAGCACTAGATTTTAAGCTATGGTAAGGCAAATAGATGACTTCTCTGCTCTAACTTGTAGACCCTGGTATAGGTAATCAATAGATAAGTCGCCTTTATAACTCAGTAACTGAATGACCTATTCCAGTTTCAATTTTAATTACCCTCTCACAAATTGAATGTTTGAGGTTAGAAGACTTTTCATTGAAATAAAAATATTGGCTTTTTTCCCCTTGGTTGGGACATAAAAGTTTATATGACTAGACATAAGCTGAAAAGGATTTCCATAGATCCTAGAAATTTGGCCAACTGGACATTTCTAAAATCATTATTTTTCTTTGGAAACTATTGTTTAGAACCATATAAAACTGCTGATAGTCACCAGTTTTTGACCTAGGAGGTGACAATTTCATGACATTCTCTGTAATCATACTAATTGATTATATAGTTTAAATTTGGGGATATACTTTAGTTGCTTTGTTTCTGTATATAAGCTTATTTCACCAAATAAGCGATTTCCTTTTCTTACTCAAGAAACATTTACTGAACACATATTACACAGCAGTTACTGGGGTATGCATGCCCATGGAATGGAATAGGTTGCCTGTCCCACTGGGGCATGCAGTCTAATGAGGCAGAAAGACACATGAGCAAGCAAGTACAATATGGAAAACTAGCACAGTGGTTGATAGTTGCTCAATAAATGTTCTTTCCCTTCCCCTCACATTGGACATAGAAGTACAATGTGTTAAAGGAACACAAAAAAGTGAGTCTCTAGAAATTTAAACAACCTTGGAAGGATTCATTACAGAAAATATCTCCTTTTTTCCTTAAAGTGTTTTGTTAAAAGACCGTGTAATAGGCAGATCACTAGCCTAAGGCTTCAAATATTTGACTTCTTATATAAACTCTTATCACATATTAGGACTTTTTTTAAACCTTAATCACATTATTTTTCTTATACTTTAACTTTTTTAACTGCAAAATGAAAAATTGTAGTCTCATTTGCCTTCCTCCCATATTTGTTGAGGGACAGATAGCATAATGCACATGAAACAATTTTTCAAATTTTAATTTACAATATTAACAAAAGATAGAATCTTCATCATCATCTTCCTTATTACTAGTCTTGTTTTCAACAAGACCTTTTAACAAAGTGCTATGTAAAAAATCAAGGAGGATTATCACCTTGATTTGTATATTCCCAAGTCCAGGCTTAATTATATATTTGCGAATAAGTACCACATTTGGCCTTAAATAATCATTTTAGAAAAGAGGATGAATTGTTTAGCCATTAGTGTTTCGAGCAGGGCTCAATAAACAGTGGATGAAGGGTCTGCTGATAGCAGATGGATAATTATGTTCAGCATTTTTTAAATGAAGGAGAATTCAGAAAAATATATATAATTCAGAGAAATTAACTCTCAGATAATAATAATTCCCATTATTAAAGAAAGCATGATAAGCCAGGCTTGTTGGTTTATGGATATCATTTCATTTCAGGTTTAGAACAACCTTTTGAAGTTGATTCTATTATTATCATCACTCTAATTTTACAGATGAGGAAATTGAAACCTAAAATATAACTTTCTGCAAGTCACAAAATGACTATCTCTGATGATAGTTTGATGATAGAATTTATGAACTTAACAGCTGTACTTTGGCTGTATTTTTTGCAGCCTTGATCTAGCAACATTCACTACCCCTAGGTTTATACTCTTTCCTACTTAGTAATCCTCATTTTCTCCAGAAAAGCCCACAAGGAAGGCACTCAGCTCTCTGAGCTTTAGTTTCCTCACGTATGAAATTGTGCTACTGTTGGAAATTCATCAATAAACAAATCATATAAACTCTATTTCCTGGGAACTCATATTCTTGTTGGAGGAGAGAGAAAATCAATGAATGTGTACCTATTATCCCTAGTTTTGAGATGCTTTATCAAGAGAAATAAATGTTTTAAGAAGCATAGCCAGAGAAGACTTCTCTGAACAGGTTTAGCAGAGCCCTAAAGGAAGTGAGGAAGCAAAGTGTACAGGTACTTGCATGAAAGGTAGCACTACTGTCATGGAGTGCAGACATGGGTATAGGTCTCTCTGGGTGAAGGGCATTCCAGGCAGAGCAAACAGCATATACAAGGTCCCTGAGAAAGCACTGTGCTTGCAGAAACAATAAGGAGCCAGTGTGATGGTCAGAGTGGAGTGAGTAGGAGCAACAGTTGTAGGAAAATGAAATCAAAGAAGTAGGAGAGATGCAGAAAAAAATATTACTGGCCATTAGGGCTTTAATATTACTCTGAGTGTTGTGAGAAGACCTTGAGCACTGAGAAGGAATATGATCTGACTTTAATTCAAATAGGATCCCTCCACTATGTGGAGAAATTAGAAGCAGGGAAACCAGATATTAGACCAGGCTATGGAATTCTCCAACTATCCAGAGAGAAACTGGACCAAGACAGAGCAATAGATGTGTCTGGAGAAGAAACCAGAATACTGATATATAGAATTTTCAAAGCATAGGTGAGAGGAAATAAAGGGGATAAGGTGTAGATATAATCCAAAAAGAGAAGGTATGAGACCAAAAAAAAAAAGTTTAAAGGTAGACTTTGTTCTGAGCTCCTGGAAACATCATTCCTGAAATGGTGCTTGGTACACAGTAAGAGCTTAAAATGTTTAGTCGTATGAATGAATGCAATTGCCATTAGAAAAGAAACCTTTGTCGGGTTAAATAGAAATGAAGAGTCTGATTATAGACAGGTTGATTTTTGAAGCCTCCAAATGGAGGTCTTGAATAAGCAGTAGTATATACAAGTCTGCAAGCCTGTTGGAGATTTCGGTTTGGCAGTCTTCAGTTTATAGGTGGTGTTTAAAAGCATTATACGATCACCTAGAGAGAGAGTATAGATAAATAAGATGTCCGCTGATTTGAGACCTGGGGTGCTCCAAGACTCATTGGCCTGTGAGACGAGACACAACCAGCAATGGATGTTCAGCAAAGTTATCACTGAAGCAAGAGGGGGAGCAAGGGAGTTGTTTCCTAGGATCCAAGTGCAAAAGGTGTTTCAGAAAGGACCGAGTGATCATTATGCCAAATATTAATAACTTTTGCATAATATGAAAATTGAGAATTGGCTATTTGATTTAGCAATAAATATGTTTTCACCTCCTGCCTTTTCTTTGCCTCTCTACACACACTGTTACCTACCAACTTCCTCTAAAGTTTTTAAAATCCCAGGCACATTAAATTACGATTCATATTTCATATATCCTACTGAAGGGTAGTTAATGCTTCTTGAAACCATGAGATTTGGGAAAACATTTTATAAAATTGACCTTTTTTTTTTTTTTTTGGAGACAGAGTCTTGCTCTGCTCCCCAACTAGAGTGCAGTGGTGTGATCTTGGCTCACTGCCACCTCCACCTACCAGGTCCAAGCAATTCTCCTGCTTCAGCCTCCTGAGTAGCTGGAACTACAGGCATGCAGCACCATGTTGGCTGACTTTTGCATTTTTAGTGGAGACAGGGTTTTGCCATGTTGGCCAGGCTGGTCTCGAACTCTTGACCTCAGGTGATCTACCCACCTTGGCCTCCCAAAGTGCTATGATTACAGGTGTGAACCACTGTGCCCAGCTGAGTTATACATTTATTTTAAGCCTATGGACAGAAAATCCACAGATTATTTCTAAAATAAATTTTGATCCATTCAGTTTTACTTGCAATAATGATGCCATTTGTGATATATTGCTATATTCAATATATATATATATTCAATATATATAAATATATATTCTATATATAAAATATATATATATTCTATATATATATGTGTGTATATGTGTGTATATATATATTTATATATATATATATATATATATATAAGCACTTTTATTTACACTGTCTATTCCAAATAAAATCATCTAATACAGTAAAATGCCCAGCAGTGAAATCTATGCTGTCAGATTGTACCACCTGCTAACAACTTGTTGGAGTCAGCCATAGTCTGGGCTTCACTCCTTCATAATCCTTGAAGATTTTAACATCTGCCTCCCTGTTGTTCTCTCCATACTTACCCTGGATAGACTTCTTGGTGATTTCAATATCCATGTCAGTCGCTTGATCTTGATTATTGTGAGGGATCTTTCTATCTGCAGTTGCTCTGGGTCTCCTCTTTGTACAGTCTGTACCAACTGTATTTCCAAGGTTAGAAGACCTGTATTTGTTGGAATTACAGAAAGTTTCTTTTACTTCATTATACTTTGTAAAATGTGAGCTCTAGCTCTTAGGATCTCTTTGCTTTAAGTACTATGTGTGGCCCTCAGTCTCAGATTCTAACTTTTATTCTGCCAGGGCCAAAGGAGTAGTGGGGTGGGATGAAAGATGTGTAGTGAGAGGAAAGATTTTATATCTTTTTTGTCTGGGGATGTGGTGGTGGGGAGGGGGCAATATCAAATAGAGTTTGTAACAGATGCCTATGTCAAACACTTAACATCCCATTTGACTTTAGTAATTGAGTTTTCTATTTAACTCTTTCCTATCCATCACGATAATGCATTATCTGCTTTAATCTTATGAGGTGGTTCTTATCAGGACACTAGGTCAGACAGAAAATGTGACTTACTTAAGGTCATGTATCTAATAAGTCAGAACCAAGTATAGACTACATTTCTTCTGAATCCAAATGCATTTTTTATTGGCATTAAAAAATGCATTGTTCAAAAGAGTAGTTAGGAGAGTTGCTTTGGCTTTCTGCCCAGGTTAGTGTTAAAATACAGTGGCAATTCAATAAATGTCACCAGTGGTGTCTGTAGTGGTGGCTGTAGTGGTGACAGATCAAGAAATGCGCTGAATTATTCTAATGGATGCTTTCTTTTCTCTCTCTCTATTTTTTTTTTTTTTAGATTGGCAAACACACTGCCTATTTACAGCATAGAGACCCCACTGGAGAGCTAGGTGGGTGATGATTCATGCTAAATCTTTCCCACAATATGCTGAACACTACAACTGCAGCTAATGTGCAATGACTCATTATACACTGTCAAATCTGATAACAGCAAGACTGGCTTTGCTAATGCGAGCAATTTGTGGGAAGTCCAGCTACTGCAAACCACTACTGAATTCCAAAAAATAAGCTGCAATATAGTAGAAAAGACATATCCACTGAGTCATATTTGCAAATTTCTTGTGTTTCTCTTTGCCAGTTTAGAAACAGCCTCATGTTCCCTGCTTGACTCCAGAGATGACTTTCCTTGGGATTCACTTATCTTGTGAGTGCCTCCTCATTCAGTCATATTTTATGGGCTAAATATTTTATGAGGGTATTCGTGGCTGATGGACAGAACTGGAAATGTGGTTGTCCCATGGAAATATTTCTGAAGCTTACTCTTCACACCACCATCCTCCAGCAAACGATGCCATACACATAAATACATTTACCTACTGTAGCACAGTTTCCATGAGTGGTAGTTCTATCTGCAGAGAGAAAAGGCAGCAGGAGGCAGGAACCCTGACTCTTTGCTCTATGATTTATTGTATCTTCACTAAACTGTAATCTCCTTGACGGCAGGATTCTGAACCTGTTTATTACTTAGCACCTATGAGCCATAGTTGGTCCTCTATATTTATTGGCAAAATTAATGCACTTCCTTCCAAAAACTTTATTATTAAAGCAGGAACTGGGGTTTAGCCTTCTTGCCTCCCATGTCCCTCATACAGTGCCTGATACATAATGAATGGAAAACTACATGTTTGTCTAGTGAAAGAACAAAGGTAGAAATGAGTCCATCAATTAGATGGTTTCCTGCAGCCAAAGTAATACCTAAGCAAGTGATGTTCAACCATCAGAGATAGAACAATGATGGCTTCAAATCATGTTTCTTCAGACCACCAAGAACAATGCCCTAAAAGTAGTTGTTTATTTTGGAAGGCAAAAGCTAATCTGAACAGTTTTATTTTTATATTCAAATGCCTATAGACCAGAAAAACATCAAAGACCTATTCATGGCTCACAAATGATCTATGGGGCAATAATGTGCTTGCTTTTCCAGCTGTACTGCACTTTGGTGCTTTCTTGGGTTTAACTGAAAATATGCCGGGACCTTGGTTTTGTTCACTGGGCATGTGCGGGTATAATTGGCATGAGGCCTCTGAAGAATTCCCTTGTCACGAATGTCATTTGGCTAATTTGGGGTTCGCCTGAAGGAAATAATGTGTTAAGTCCTGTTAAAAAAAAAAAAAAACAAGATGCATTTATTCACATGCAATGCACATGAAGTTAATTTAGAAAAGAAATCAACTTTTTATTTTGCCATATGATAATGGTATTGTCCCTAACAGTCTCATGTTTCATCATAATTAAATAAACAGCTTGTGAATTGCAGTCCAAAAAATGTCTGTGTTCCACTCCTAACTTAAGGGGTTTCCATAGAAACTGTGAGCAGCAAGTTTAACTGACATTTATTGGACTTGAGGCTATATGCAGCATTGATACCTCTCTATTTTTCTCTCTAGCACTCTGTGTATGTGTCTTCTTTTCTTCCTTTAACCCTCCCAAACTCTTTTCCCCTCAGTTCTCGCCTCCTCCTCCTCCTCTTCCTCCCTCTTTCTCTTATTAGCTATGAGGAAGTAATTTGGACTTAGTTAGATTTAACAAATGCAATAATACTCAAATGGACTCTGATACTTAAGTGTAATTGTGTTATTAGCTGGAAATGTTTTTCTTCAAAAATGAAAGAATTGGGAGTGAAGTTTACTAAGATAGCACACATTGGTAAGAAAGAACTCTTGGCTGTCACTTGAAAGTTTGTAGTCTGTGTATCATAATCCACATTCATATCCAACTGTGGCCTGCTTTCTTTATTCAACCCAGATTGATATTTTTCCTGAGTTCCTATTTTCCTCCCAAAGCAAAAAAAAACACTGTGCTGACCATATTCCAGGAGAAAGCAGGAATTTACTTAGGAAAGATAAAACATACTACATCCTGAGTACCTACTGTGCAACATATATTTTGTTATGTACTTTTACTTATGTTTTCTAGTATACCCTACAAAATTCACTGACAGATAGCATGTGGAAGGAAAATGAATCTGGAGCTGGTGGTTCAAGTTCAGGCCCCACCACAGAGTGCCTGTAAAGCCTTAAACATGGTACCAAGTGCTCTGTCTTGGTTGCTCAAAGACAAAATTGATAGAAGCACTTCTAAGCCATGAGGTTTGGCTAGGATTAGATGTGATACTACAGCTAGTACATCACAGTAGCATTTGTCTTTAGCCCTTTAGAAATGAGGAAAACAAGTTGCCAAAAGAATATGTCATTTAGCCTGGACAACATAGCAAGACCTCATCTCTATTAAAATATTTTAAAAGTAGCCAGGTTTGGTAGCATGTACCTGTAGTCCCAGCTAATGTGGAGGGAGGCTGAGGTAGGAGGATCACTTGAGCCCAAAAGTTCAAGGTTACAGTAAGCTATGATTGCACCACTGCACTCCAGCCTGAGTAATAGAGCAAGACTCTGTCTCTTAAAAAAAAAAAAAAAAAAAGTCACTTACCCAAATTTACATAGCTAGCAGAAGATATGTCTACACAGTACAGTGTCTAAAAGGAGGTGGATTTGGACAGCTAGTTGTGTGATTTGGGTTAAGTGACATACTTACAGAGTATCTGGCTTCTCATCTGTATAACAGGAATAATGTTCTTACTTCATGGGGTTGTTGGGTGGATTAAATAAAACTGTGTATGTAAGTTAGTGCCTGTCATATGGAAAGCACACCATGTTCTTTGAGCTCTCAGTCTCCTTCCCTCCCCTCACTTTTCTGATTTGTTTTGGTTTTAGTATGACTTCAAAGTTTAAAAATGATTGATCCCCAAAGTCTATCTAATACTTACTTATAGTTTAAAATTATCTTACAATGCACCAACTATCTCAAGTTATCCAGACAACAATGCAAAAGGAAAGACAGATACTACCATACACATTTTATAGGTTAGGAAAAAAGAGAGATCTTTAATATAGCAAATGAGGAAACTGAGGCTTTACCTAATTCCCCAGGGTCCTTTTTATAATTCCAATTCCATTATTCTTAATTTGGATCCTATGTTCACAGGTTTTAAAGGCTGAAACCCAATAGATATTCACTCCTCTTTCTAATGAACGTGAACGGAAGACACTAAGTGAAGAAAAAGGGAAGGAAGCAAGGAGAAGGTAGTCTCTTGCAATCCTGTTTCCAAGTCATTCTTCTTGGATCTGAAGAGACATGTGGAAATGTAATTCTCAATTTCAGGGATAAATGAAGCAGTGACTTTGTGCAGCAATATTCCTAGGGTTGCTGACTGGAGAAAAGGGGTGAAGAGAAAAAGCAAAAAAATAAAAAAATCCAGATATCAATCAGAGATGTTGATTGATACATGGCAAATTTGTTACTAGGTAGAGAAAGCAAGACTGCAGCTAGGACAAGAGTCTGATAGGACATGATTGCTGGCAAAAGTGATAGTTCCTATTCTCTCTCTCTCTCTTTTACACACACACACGTGCCCACATGCATACATAGGTGTACAGGTTTAATCAGAATAAACACTTATTTAAATAATAATGTTGTGGTTTCAAAGAGCTCATATTGAAGATAAAAATGATAGCTCAATCTTTTTTTGTTGTGTGCTTATACTTGCCTTATTATTAGAATATCGATTCTCAAGAAAAGCAAAAACAAAAGAAAATTGATTCTGTGTTATCTTTGGAAGAACCTTAAGCTACTGTGTCCATTTTGTGAGTGCCAGTTCAGTTAAAATAAGTAATATAATCTCTAAAGCCAATTATTCCACCACACAGAAATAACAGTACGTCACAGTGTACTGAAAGTGTAATTAAGTAATGGTGCCACGGGCAAGCCCTGTTTTGGAACTCCCACTTTTATCCAGGATTCCCTCCATAAGTTATATGAGGCATAGCAGCATTGCCAAATTAGTGAAGCTGAATTTCTTCACTAGTTTTTAGATGAAAGTTAATCACAAATAGAAGTTTTCATATTGTCTTCCATGTCCTCACAGGTCATCCTGGGATTGAAGAGAGTAGGTAAGAAAAGTGGGATGGATGCTGTAGCAGACATTTTATAGGGGATCAGGTGGTAAATATTTTAGGCTTTGCAAGCCATATAGTCTATCACAACCACTGGGTTCTGCCCTTCAATGTAAAAGCAGCCATAGACAATGCTTACATGCATGGGTGTAGAAGTCTTCTAATAAAACTTTACTTACAAAAACTGCGGTGGTGAGCCCGATTTTGCCTATGGGCAATAGTTTCCAAACCATTCATCTTGGAGTTTTGCTTATATCTCCATCCTTCTTCTAGTTCTGTTCGCATGTCAGGTACAGCTTAAAAAATGGCATTAAGGAGTGCAGGAATGATAGCTACATCCTAATTTACCCTAATTTTATGGATTTTACTTTGTATACACTGATTTCTTATTAAACTTTATTTTTCTGGTATGCCTTTGGCATAGAAAGAACACATATTCTGTCTTCACTTTACAGATGGGTACAGAAAGTTTACTTAACTTGCATTATTGGGCTTGCATGGTGGCTCACACCAGTAATCTCAGCACTCTGGGAGGCCAAGGCGAGCAAATCAGGAGGTCAGGAGATATAGACCATCCTGGATAACATGGTGAAACCCTGTCTCTACTAAAAATACAAAAAAATTAGCTGGGAGTGGTGGTGCACATCTGTAATACCAGCTACTTGGGAGGCTGAGGCTGAAGAATCGCTTGAACCTGGGAGGCGGAGGTTGCAGTGAGCCAAGATCGTGCCAGTGCACTCTGGCCTGGGCGACAGAGCAAGACTCAGGCTCAAAAACTAAAAAAATGAATAAACAACTTGCATTATTGTCACCCAACATCTCTCATATCCATATTAGAATCTGACTGTCAGCCCTGTGCTTTTTCAATTGGATTATCTTTTAAAAATGTATCCTTTCGAGAATAAAGACATGGTGGGAAAAGTAAGTAAAAAGTAATTTTCACCATCCAAATCAAGGAAACATAGTTAATAATGGTTTAAATAGGAGCATGCACAGGCTTCCCTACTTTCTTTTCCCATTATGATACCATAAGGACCTAGTTCCTTACTGCTTTTAATGTATAGCTCTATTTTTTTCCCATGAAATATTTTTGCAAATGATGCATTGCAGCCAAAGTGAATACAGAAAAATATAGGGAGTTTTTTTTTACTTTCCATGGTACCGTGTTAACTGAAGCTCATTCATTTTGGAATTGAATCCTAGTTTTGCAAGGTTCCATGGTAACTAAGAGCAAATATAGGAATGGTGCAAAAAAGAAAACTTGGTTCCAATATTCCCGACCTATGGTTAACACAGCATGGAACAAAATGAAGACTGCCTTTAGAAAATAACTACGAATCCAATTTTCAAATGTCTGTATTTGCTGAATAATTCCCTCTTTTGCAGTCATTAGGAACAAACAAACAAACAAAAAAAATCACTGATTCCAGTCATTTCCATTATCTGACATGTCATCACCAAGGTTGCCTCATTATGCAATGTTAACAGTGTTGAGGTTACTTTAAACCAGTTTCCATTTCCAATTAGGAGGCCATCCCTGCTATCTGCATTTTGATTAAATGACGTTGCCTGGAAATCACAGAAAGAGTCTACTCTGTTTCCTCCCCTTGCTCAGATCTCATAAACACAGACTCAATTAAAGAGAGTTTCCTTATCAGGTTTTGTGGGTCAGTTTGGTGAATTTATTAAACTCCTAAGTCATGCTGAAAACTGGAAAGCAGTGGCTCTGAGATATGCACTGGGAGCCACTAGATTTGCAGGACTTACTCCAACGCTGTAGGGGCTATAAAATGTATACAGAAATCAGAGCAAGCAAGGACAGGCCAGGAATCCTGGGATCTGGTAAATATATATAAAGAGTATCACATTTTAGGGATTCCAGAGCAAAAATAGGAAAATTGTGATGTTATTTCAGCTTATATTTTAGGTAAAAGTCAAAGCCTAACCCAGGCCATCATTATTTTATAACTTCATTACTGAAATACTCTATTTCACTCTGTCCTATTCATATTCCATACCATCGCAGACTTGCTTTTCCTTATTCTTCCCACTGTCCTTTTCCCTTCCAGTTTTGCCGGTGGGCAATATTTTCCAAACCATTCATCTTAGAGTTTTGTGTATATCTCCATTACCTTTCTAGTTCTGCTCACATATCAGAAAGAAAACTCAAGTTCCTACAGTCTATCCCATGAGTTAATATCGAAATCTAAATGTCTATTTTTTATAATCTTGTGTTATTTTACTTACTCTACTTGCTACTTCACTGCCTATGTCATGTTTACTTTCATATATTCCCTACCCAACTTGTGCCTATTTTCAAACAACCTCTTTCTCTTTTCTTATTGTTATTTAGATATACGGTCTTGCTGTATTGCACAGGCTGGGCTCAAACTCCTAGACTCAAGTGAGCCTTCTGCTTCAGCCTCCCAAGTAGCTGGGTCTACAGGCATGTGCCACCATGCCTGGTTCTTTCCCTTTTTTCTCTCTTTCTTCTCTGTGTTATTGTACGTTCCTTATTGTGTGCTGCTGTAATAACTCATTCTAAAGAAAGGGAATAGAATTTCTCTAGTACTTTCTGCTGCATTATAATTCCTGGCTTACTCACCTGTGAATCATACTGCACTGTGAGATTCTTGATGAGAGACACTTAGCCCTAAGTGTCAAGAACTGAGCATTGTGCTGGAAACTTAGTAGGCACTCAAAAAATATGATTGAAGGAAAGTACCTGGTTTTTTTTCCCCCTCTCTCTCTTGAAATGCTACACCTTTTGCTTACTCAAATCTACATATCTCCTAGATCTAGTGTCCACATACCTTTCACTGATTGCTCAAACCTCACTGGTTCTCTCTGAACACCCAGACTACTTACAATGATCTACACAATCCTACACACTCCCTCAGTAGAGCATGTTGGCATGGGTTTATGACTGTTGTTTATACTGGGCTTGTCTCAGTACCCTGTTATAAATGATCAATGATGGCAAGTTACTGAACTGGAGTTTCCTGGTAGGTAAAGTGTTAGAGAGTATACCTAGAATCATATATTATTATTATAGCTGAAATGACTTTAGACATTCTCTTTCCCTGCACCCTACTATAAAATGAATCCCAGACATCTTTAGTGCTTTGCCTGGGGTTATAAATATGTTTTTGGCTACTCTCTAGGAAATTAGGGTTTTGTACTGTTTAATAATGAACAAGGAAGTAAGTACTTGGTAAGAAGGTGATTTTAAAATCTGAATGACTCTACGTACATGATACTTATTCTCTTCAGATTGCCTTGCATGGTAATTTAAATTCCATTTCTCATTATAAAAATCCATATGCCTTTTGGGTGCTACTGTTGGTTTGTTTGTTTTCAGCCTACAAAGGTGTTGGTGACCTTATCACAGGGCATTTTCTAGGGATTAATGAGAAGTTGGGGGTTAATGACTATGAGCTCCTCCCAGCCAGTCATCCATCCAAAGGAAGCCTGGGAAGCAAGGATTACCAACTTTCTGAAATCACATCCTTCTCTGCCAGCCTTGCCAAGGACTTACATTTCAGATGGGCTTTTTAGGTCTTATTTCAAAAGCACTTCTTTAGTTACTTTCTTTAGTTACTTGCTTTGTCATTAACCTAGATGAAAAAAATATATATGGGAAATAATTTGCTACATATTTTGATTAAACATAATTTGAAATACTGAGCCTTTTTTATATGCTTTTCTCTCCCCAATATTTTTCAAATTGGAAGTCTAGAGCGAATCAGCCTATTGCGCATCCTGAGAGGCTAAAACGTGACCAGTTTCTGCAGTTTACCCTCTCTCCAACAGATTTGTTTATTACGGGAGGATCCTTACTGGGGTTTTGGTTATATTTGTTTTAATGGAATATTATTTTTTCTTATTTCTTTTATATGATTGTTTTTCCACTAATATTCATAAGTACAGTGCTTTCTCCTTTGGCATCAGGCGTGGTCACCCAAAACACCCTAAGAGATAAACATTAATGGACTAATTAATGCATTACTACATTTTCCTTTGAGGAATTAACTACAGCAGAATGAAAGAAGATTATGGAACAGAGGAGGTCCCATTTCTGCTCTGTTGAGGAAGCACAGGACCTGATTTTATCATTCTGCATCGTGATTCATACATTGCCACAAATTCCTTAAAGAAATGACATGGAATGACAAAATGTCACCTGTGTACCCACGTTTGTTTGGGAAAGATTGCTGTCCCCAGGGTAGACTGCATCCCAGGACCCTTCCTAATGTTTATTCATGTAAGAAATTGATATATACAGCAGAATGCCAATTTGCTAATTTATAGCTAGAACTCTAACAGATCTTTCAAGCACTTCAGCCTATCAGTTATTTTGTGTGGAACTTAAACGTTTTAGAGTCATAAATCTCTTTGAGAGTATGATGTTAAGACTAATGAATAATCTTTCTATAAAAAGATACAATAACATTTAAACAAAAATCTGCATATAATTTCAGGAGGTTCACAAATGGTTTGAAACCCATTAATAACTTCTTAGGAACCCATAATGTTACTGTACAATGTCATGGAAAGGCAAATAATAATCAAATGAGGTTATTGATGAAAAATAAAACTAAGAGAACTTAATTGTATGATTCAAATTGTTTTAGTGTTATTATAGTCAATGTATCCATCATTCTCCATATATGAACTTTAACTGTCGTCGGTACCAGACAAATAACAGAAACAATGAAGACAGCAACAAATACGCTTACAGTATTGATTATGTACAAGACACTGTTCTAAAATTTTCTCTCTACATGAACTCATTTATCCTCACAATAATAGAGTCCAAAATCACAATACTCAATCCCCAGGCAGATTCACAGATGGGTACTACAAAAATTTGTGTCTCTGATTTTTAAGTCTCTACTATTAGTGTCTGCTTAGTTGCATAAACAGCTAGAAATCTGCAACAATCAACCTTTTTTTGAGGCCATATATTCATTCCTATATTGAGCATACATGATATACAAGATACTCTGGATGTAATATTTAGGATACAGGTTACTGCTGCTAAGGATAGATTTTTACCCTGAAACATCATTTTCAATCTCCTATCTACATGCTGATTTTTGGTAATTTACTTCTTTATAGTCTTAATATATAAGTTTTCATGTGTTTATATGGGGGAGGGTGGCAAGGAGTAACTATTGAGCCCTCTCTTTACCATTTAAACTAAGTTTTATACCTTTTCCATCTTTTTGGTTCACATATAAGTCTTAGCAATGGACTTCAACGCTTTACGTTTTTATAAAATTAGTATACCAATTTGGCTGCTATGAATTAAAATCTCTGACATGTTTCAGTAATTCAAGCTAATATTTATTGAATGCCTACATATCATCCAGTATCTGTCTTTGAGAAAGCTATGATTAAATAGGTTGAACACATTCCCAAATATTTACATTCAAACACGGACTGGTAAGTGTTATAGTCTTGGCTTTACACACACTTTAGGGGAAGGATGGATTTATACTGATCAATAAGGCTGATGACAGCCTAGTAAAAATAGCCAGTGTAAAATTGGCTCTGGTTGGGTAAAATTTTCATATAAAAAAAAGTCAGAGTAGGTAATTTCAATCTTAAGAAAGAAGGAGCAAGTCCTCAAAGAGGAAAAGTAGAGGGAGTATTTTTAGAATCTGGAAGAGACTGCAGCCTCAACTGTGTTAAGAACAGTGGGAGACAGGACTGGGAAAGCAGGATGGCACAGCACTGTTGAGGGGCTTACATGTCACATGAAGGCAGTGGTTTGCAAAGAGGACAATTTTGCCCCCCAGGGGACATTTGGCAAGTTCTAGACACACTGTAGATTGTCACAACTGAGGTTGCTACTGGCATCTAGTGGGTAGAGGCTGTATGGGAATTAGGCTTAATTCTGTAGGCACTGTGGGCTATGCTGTCTTGCACTGTGATTGTCTAGGCTCTCGTGTGTTGTTACACTGACTCTCCAAAATGTTGCTTTGAAATCTCCTACAGGACAGATATGAAAAGAAAGACCACTTGTGGAGATAAAGAATAACATATATTAATCATTAAATGGCCCTTGAAGAAAAAAGGTAAAAAAAAAAAAAAAAAAAAAAAAAAGTTAAAAAAAAAAAAGATGAAGCAACAGTTTCATCAGTTTCATACATTGGCAGGGCTCCAGACTTAAAATATTAGCAGGAAGGAGAATGTAGGCGTTGTTACAAACAGGCATATTTCTAATCATTGGGGCATTCTGATTTCATTACTGAAGAGTGAAATATCTTGCAGCACATGGAGCTTGAGATTTTAAATATTTTTCTTTGGTTATACATTTCACTAAAGCAAATTGCTACATAAATATACCCCCAAACACCTCAAATCCCACCTTATAATTTGAGAAAAAGTTGTTCATCTATATTTTATATTTTCATAAGTAATCTCAAAAAGTAAGATCAAACAGATTCAAAAACAGCCAGAAACCTCATGCCAGGTACATGTATCTCTCCAGTGTCATGAGAGAGTAAACAAGCAGGAAAAAAAAACAAATTAATTTTATTTTTAGCCCTGCCAAGCTGTGCCTGTATTCCTGGGTCGGAGTTTTTAGCATGAAGTAGATCTGAATTTTTATTGCTAAGACAAAGTTTGGAGCTGCCACAGCCTTCCCCAGTCTCTTGCCTAGTCCATCTTGTTGCTTTAGATTGTGACAGTCGAATTAGAAGATCTTTTCCACCCACGGATTTTTTAAATAAATGGTTCAAATGAGTCCCTGTAGCTGGCATGTGGTGATCTAGAAGCCCTCCCATTTTAAAAAGCATTTGCTGACTATAGGAGTTCTTTTCTCTGTTATAAAGTGATCTGATCCAATGCAGTGACCTGAAAGCTAAGCCAGTCCTCCCTAGTTCTAGAGTACATGTAGGTGGGAAGAAGCAAATCATGAAAACAACTAGCATCCAATTGTGCAGAAATTTTCAAGGCAATCATGTTATTTTAGGCACATACAGCAGAGGGCATTGTTTGGTCAAACATAAAACAGGGCTGCTACTGATAATAATAGACAAAGGGAAAGAAATAGGGAAATCTCCCTGACTTCACCACCCACCCCCATCCCCCTCAAAAAAACATGCAAAGAGAGCAAAGAGACAGTGAGATGATCTTTAAATAACTGTTCTTCACAGCTCTTTGTAGAAAAAACTTCTATGAAAATAACTACAAACTGGAAAACATTATTCCAAAAATTGATAAAATTCTTGCTATGTGCATGGGTTTCTACTAAATGCTAGGGATCAATTAGTGAGTATGACATCCTATGGGTCCTTAGTGAGTTTATGGCCTTGACTTAGTGGGTTTCAACCTGCTTCCGACTGTGTGAGCACTCATTCATTCATTCATTCATGCATTTAACAAATATTCCATGAGTACTGTTAGGTGAATACTACTGAATAAGGAAGATAAGTCTCTACTCCACGGAAATTAACCTTCCACTGAGGTGAGACAGGCAATAGGAAAATATGCACCTTACTGTATGAGAAAAAATAACAAATGGTGATAAGTGCTATGATGAAAATTGAATATGAGTAATGTATTAAATATGACAAAATATATTTTTGGCTAGGTAATCAAAAAGAACTTTCTTAAGAAGGTAAAATTTAAAGTGAGCCCAGAATTAAAAGGAAAAACCACCATGCAAAAATCAAAGGATACACAATGCAGGCAGAAGGAATCCTAATAAAAAGGTCCTGAGGGGGGTAACAAGGCTGAATTGTTTGAGAAGCCATGAAAAGCCAATGGGGTTGAACCAAGACGGTGGAGTAAGAAAAAGCTGAAAAGTAGGAGAGGTAGACAGAGGTCAGGTTGTGTCTTGGAGACCAAAGTAGTTTGCATTTTGTTCTGAAAAGATATGGAGCTAATAGAGGAGTTTCAACTAAAAATACAGCATGAACTTATTTATAATTTAAAAATTCAATCTAAATACTATATGAAGAATGAATTGTGGTAATGCAGTGGACCAAAGTAGGGAAATTGATGGGAGTGTGTTTCAGAGGTTCAAGTTAGAAATGAGGATGACATATAATCTAGAAAGAGACAATGAGGAAAAGTAGTAGATAGACCCACATTGTTTTAAAGTTGAATCAGAATGAATAGTGCTGGCCTATATGTGAATACAGAAAAAGAAAAGTCAAAGAGTAACATTTTTGCCTTGAGCAACTGGTCATGTGGTAGTGGCTTTTGTGGAAGTTCAGGGGCAAGTTTGGGGATTTGCT
Organism: Sapajus apella; assembly: GCF_009761245.1. NCBI lineage: Eukaryota > Metazoa > Chordata > Mammalia > Primates > Cebidae > Sapajus > Sapajus apella. Next base: position 22,939,510 of record NW_022436954.1, read on the forward strand.
TTCAGTGTATACTATGTCATTTAAATCATGCAATCTTCACAATGTCTATTTATTATACTATCATTCCCACTTAGGAAGGGACGGCTCAGTGAAGGCCAATTTACCAAACAGTCAGGAATGACCTAGCCAACCCTCCAATGGGAGGCATTTTACTCTAAAGCTGGTGTTTTGCTGGGTCTTACTATTGTAAATTAGGCATTCTTTTTATGCTTCAGCATTGTCTCAAATTAGAAAGAGGACTAAAACTAAATGTTTGCTTAGTAGTCCTTTGTGTACAATATGCAGCATGGACATGAGCCACACTAGACATCAAAGATGCCTCTTTCCTGACTTGCAGATCGGACATTCCAAAATGATACACTGCCCTTTTTGTGTACACTGATATTTTCTAACGTGACCATATGCGGAAGCTAATTTTGTCTTCATTGGTATTTCATGCTCTACAAGATTTTAACTAGGGTGGATTAATTTGAACTATACACATCTCAGTAGTCAAATAATCAGATTGGAGATTGGTTCCATTCATTTCTAAAGCAATGCTAGGGATGTCGATTATTAAAGTTGCTTACTTTCTCTTCTTCTTTCCAATTTCCTTAAGAACAAGGGCAGAAACTTTCTAAAACAATATTCTCATCATTCCCTGTCCTGTTTAAAAGCCTCAAGTTTCTAAGTTTTTTATTAAAATAAATTCAAACTCTTTATTAGGCTTGCAGTGACCTTCAATTGAGCTAGTTTATCTATGTTCTACAGTGTAAATCCTTTACTTCCATTAAGTCAGTTTTCTTAATATTTTGTGTTCCTACTCTGCTTTCATGAGTAAGCTCCTACCTCCTCCACCACTGCCCTGCCTCCATGCCAATCTATACATACTCCTTAAAGATCTGCATAAAATTCCTTTTTTTTTGAGACAAGAGTCTTGCTCTGTTGCCCAGCTGGAATACAGTGGGGCAATCTCAGCTCACTGCAGCCTCCACCTCCCGGGTTCAAGTGGTTCTCCTGCCTCAGCCTCCCGAGTAGCTGGGACTACAGGTGCGAGCAAACATGTCCAGCTAACTTTTGTACTTTTTAGTCGATAATGGGGTTTCACCAGGTTGGCCAGGATAGTCTCTATCTTTTGACATCATGATCAGCCCACCTTGGCATCCCAAAGTGCTGGGATTACACAGGCGTGAGCCACTGTGCCCAGTCCCAAATTCTCTTCTTAAAGCATACTGATTAGCTATTCCTACATTAATCTCTGATAATTCTTTATGGCATGTAAATATTGAATGTATTGATTTATACTATACCTATATCATATATGTACATAATTTTTTATGATATATACCTATAATTTGTTTTATAGCTCCAAGATTGGAAAGTTCTTAAAGACATGGGTAATTTAGTTCTTTTACAATCCTTATGATACTCTCCAGCGCATGACCCCATGTTGGTGGCAGCCATATTGTTGTTGTTTTACTTTTCTAGTACATAGGTCTCTGTAGTCAGGACTTCTCACCTAATGATATTGTAATGTTGTCACTAGTGACATATAGTCACAACACTAGTGACAACATTAGAATATGATTAGGTGAGAAGTCCTGACTAGAGAGAAACAAACCCTAAGAATGTATTATACATTTTTCCACTGTAAGCCAAATAAGTCTTCTAGAAGAATGAAAATGCAGAGTCAGGTTTTTTTTTTTTTTTTTTTTTTCTTTAAATCTCAACTTCTGAAACTTTAGCATTTTCTAGAAACATTGCAGAGTCAGTGTGTTTAGCCAAACAGCTGACTTTTGACTTGACAGGTTGATTCTCTAGGTTATAGCCACTAAAATGTTGTAGCATTTCCATTACATTCACCTACTGGCTCAGCCCTGGGCATATTTACAAAAAAAAAAAATTCTTTTCCCTGAAAATCCGCAGAACTATATATTCCTGCATAGGCAGTGGAAAAAGCTCAAGATTTGCAAGATTAGGTTAAAAATGGAAAAACAATGATCTATATTAGGAAATATTTATGAAATAAATTTGAAGAGGTGTGTTTCCTTTGGTAATTGTGTGGTTTTTTTTTTTCTCCTGTATATTCTAGCGTTCTTTCAAACCCAGAGATGTCCAGATAAATGATTTTGCAGTAGAAATCCTTCCTAGCATGATGTGGGATGACCTTCAGACTTTCTTATAAGAATATCATATTGCTTTATCTTGTTTCCTTTGAAAGGTCTCTCTTATTTATAATGGCATAGGAAAATTTAAAAAATGATTTTTGTTCCCTTTCTTTGCTATTGGCTGAGGAAATAAGGAGAGAGCGAGCCAGAAAGAGAGGGCAGAAATTAATATGAATGTATCAGCATAGGTTTGGCTGCATGTAACCAGAAAAAGAATAACTGTTTATAGTGTAATGTATTATTTTACATAGTAAAAAGTCCAGAGGAAAAGCAGTAGTTACAGGGTTCATTAATTCAGCAGCTTATCACAAATATCAAAGATGTACATTCTTTCCATGTTTTCTTTCTTGACCTATCAGCTTTGGCCTCAGGCTGCCTCCCCTCTTGGCCACAAGATGGCTGCAGCACCTCTAGGCATCTTTTACCCTCAACAATATCTAGAAAGAGAAGAAGGAATTATTTCTTCCCCATGTTTTTCTAATTAGTGGGAGGAAAAAAAACAATTTCTGGAATCCCTCACATCTTATTAGCCATATTGTGTCACATGTTCAGCCCTCATTCGTTTCAGAAAGCAGGAATGGTACTACCAATGTTTGCTTAGACAAGAGCTTAGCTAACTATAATCTGCAAGACAACCTGCTACTTTTTTGAGTGTGCCCTGTCAGCTAAGAATGTTTGTGAATTTTTAAATGGTTAGGAAATGGAATTTTATATATATATACATATATTTATATATTCTTTTAAAAAACATTTTAATTATTGTGGGTACATAGTAGGTGTATATATTTATGGGATACATGAGATACTTTGATACAGGCATAGAATGCATAATCATCACATTAGAGTAAATGGGGTATCCAGCACCTCAAGCATTTATCCTTTGTCTTATAACAATTTAATTATACTATTTTAGGTATTTAAATAAGTAAATTATTGTTTCCTGTAGTCACCCTATTGTGCTATCAAATAGATCTTATTAATTCTGTCTAATCATATGTTTATACCCATTAAACATCCATCCTCCTTTGCCTCCCCACATCCAACTATGCTTCCCAGACTCTGATAACCATCATTCTACTCTCTATCTTCATTAGTCAATTGTTTTACCTTTGAGCTCCCACAAATAAGTGAGAATATATGAAGTTTGTCTTTCTGTGCTTAGCTTATTTCACTTAACATAATGACCTCCAGCTCCATCCATGTTGTCGCAACTGATAGTGTCTCATTCTTTTTTTATAGCTGAATAGAACTCCATTGTATTTATGTACCACATTTTAAAAAATTGTCTCTTGATGGACACTTAGGTTGCTGCCAAATCTTTGAAATTATGAATAGTGCTGCAATAAACATGGGAGTGCAGATATTTCTTCCATATACTGATGTCCTTTTTGGGAGAATATATGCCTAGCAGTGGAACTGCTGAATTATATGACAGTTCTTAGGTTTTTTTTTTTTTTTTTTTTTTTTGAGACGGAGTTTCACTCATGTTACCCAGGCTGGAGTGCAATGGCGCGATCTCGGCTCACCACAACCTCTGCCTCCTGGGTTCAGGCAATTCTCCTGCCTCAGCCTCCTGAGTAGCTGGGATTACAGGCACGCACCACCATGCCCAGCTAATTTTTTGTATTTTTAGTAGAGATGGGGTTTCACCATGTTGACCAGGATGGTCTCGATCTTTGACCTTGTGATCCACCCGCCTCGGCCTCCCAAAGTGCTGGGATTACAGGCTTGAGCCACCGCGCCCGGCCAGTTCTTAGTTTTTTAAAGAATTTTCAAACTGTTTTCCATCACAGTTATACTAATTCACATTTCCACCAACAGTGTACGAGGGTTCCCTTTTCCCCACATCCTCACCAGCCATTTGTTATTGCCTGTTTTTGGATAAAGGACATTTTAACTTGAATGAGATATCTCACTGCAATTTCCATTTAAGTCTTTAATCCATTTTGTTTTCTTTATATGACCAGAGATAGAGGTCTAGTTTCTTCTTCTGCATATGCACATCCAGTTTTCTCAGCACCATTTATAAAGAGACTGTCCTTTTCCCAGTGTATGTTCTTGGCGCCTTGATCAAAAATGAATTCACTGTAGATATATGGATTTGTTTCTGGATTCTCTATTACGTTCCATTGGTCTATATCTCTACTTTTATGCCAGTACTATGCTGTTTTGGTTACTTTAGCTCTATAGCATAATTTGAAGTCAGGTAGTAATATTCCTCCATTTTGTTCTTTTTGCTCAGGGTAGCTTTGGCTATTCCAGGTCTTTTTTGTGGTCTCATATACATTTTAAGATTTTTTTTTTTTTTCTATTTCTGTGAAGAATGTCTGTGGTATTTTAACAGGGATTGCATTGAATCTGTAGATTGCCTAGTGTAATATGGACATTTTAATACTATTGATTCTTCTAATCCATGAACGTGGAATATCTTTTCACTTTTTATGTGTCCTCTTCAATTTCTTTCATCAATGTTTTTTAGTTTTCATTGTAGAGATCTTTCAGTTCTTTAATTCTTATTTTATTGTATTTATAGTAAATGAGATTAACTTCTTGATTTCTTTTTTCAGATTCTTTGCTCTTGGCATTTAGAAATACTACTTATTTTTGTATTTGTATTCTGCAGCTTTACTGAATTTGCTTATCTGTTCTAATAGTTTTTGGGTAGAGCCCTTGGGGTTTTCCAAACATAAGATCATATCATGTGCAAACAAAGATAATTTGACTTCTTCCTTTGCAAGATGTCCTTTGTCACGTCTGATTGCTGTAACTACAATTTCCGAAAATATTACTTTGTACTATAAATAGTATCATTGACACAGCCATGCCCATTTATCTACCTTTTGTCTATGGCTGCTACAGTGGCATAATTGAGTAGTTGCAACAAGAGATCATATGGCTTACAAAGCCTGAAATAATTACTATCTGGCCCTTTACAGGAAAAGAAGTTTGCCTACTTCTAGCTTAAACCAAATTCTATTCACCCTTCAGTAATGGTTCAGTCTCTCCTAAAACAGATAAAACAGTATTTTATATTTTTTCTTTCTTTTTTTTTTGCATGGGAGTAAATTTTTCTGTATAAAATTTTCTTAGAAAAGAGTAAGGGAGTAGGATATTTGGGTAGGCAACAAATTTGTGTTTGTGGGGTGGGAGAGGGTGAAGTTACTGTTTGAGATTCAAGCACATTTTAAATGAATAATAGACCTTTAGTATTGTAAAAAGCTAATTCCCCAAATATCATCAATACAACTTGTTGATAAGGCAGAGCTGACTTTACTGATTATGGTGGTAAGGAAAAGTATCACCTCACAAATTTGGCAGTGTCTGTGACAGGAGCTGTGAAGATTAGCTCAGAATTTATTAAGAATTGGAAGTTTGAGTGACACAGGTACAGAAAACCAAATACTGCATGTTTTCTATGTGGGAGCTGAACAGTGAGAACACATAGACACAGGGAGGGGAACAACACACACTGGGGCCTGTTTGGGATGTGGCAGCGGGGAGGGAGAGCATAAAGAAAAATAGCTAATGCATGTGAGGCTTGATACCTAGGTGATGGGTGGCTAGGTGTACCAAAACACCATGGCACATGCTTACCTATCTAACAAACCTGCATGCCCTGCACATGTGTCCAGGGACTTTGAATTTTTTTTTTTTAATTAAATTTTAAGTTTGACTCTAGGAAGGTTTTCCAATATAGGAACCTGTTCAGGATTATACAAGAATTATGACACAATAATTCAGGATTGATGAAAACAGCAAGGTGAGTCAAGAGATTCAGTAAATCTGAGCACAAATGTCTGTTGAATTTTCCATCAAAGAGTGGATGGGACTTTGGGGGAGGTTCCCATAAGGATCAGTGAATTGGTTTGGTGGAAGAGCCACAGAAGAGGAAAGAGATGCTAAGACAGACAGTGGAAGAGCAAAGTCATATTTATGTAGACGGTAAGGTGTGGTTTGGAGTCCTAGGGTCCAGGGGTAAGCAGTTTTGGTTCTGTTTAGGGAGGTTGGTTAAGGATAATGTGAGAAGAGAAAGAAGGGGTACAGTTGTGGTTAACTGAATTCATCTTTCTCCCTCCTTGCTTACAAACCAGTTCTAATGTCTAGACAAAGCCTATGATGACTTAGCAATGATACTGTGCTAAATAATGCATCTCTGTTAGCTAACTCACAGTTGCTTCACTGCACAGGCTCTGAGTGCACTAAAGCATAGGTAGTAAAGGAAGGAAGTCTACTGACAAAGTCAAGATATCCTCCAGGACAAGGCTAAAAGTATCATAGTTTAATTCAAAACTCACACAAATGCATTTGTAAATAAATGCTGTCAGATGATATTGTAATGGATAGTGCATACTTTAATTTTCTTTTGATGTGATAAAAACATCTTATGAAAGAAATGTTGAAACCTAGTTTTTGATATAAAGTAACATAATTTGGATATTAAAGTAAAAAACCTTTTGTTGATAGTAGTTGATTTAATTCAGTGCATGTACCAAGCATTATTTGCTGTAGGTTATAAATTAGATTTGAACCAGCTATAATTTGTAAAGTGTTACTTATGACTGATTTATAGAAAATCTCATTTATTCCAATAGCACAAAGACCTTGAAGTAAACAAGAAGTAGAAAATAAAACTCAAGCCTGGAGAGTAAGAAAGAATAAATGCATATACCTTATAATTAATAGTAATATATCATCGTTGCATATGTTTTACTGATAGTATGTTCCTGATTATATCTAGTAATCCCTACCACAAATTTCAATGAGATATTATTGTTGCTCCTGTCTTTTAAAAGAGGAAGAAACTGAGTGTCCCATCACTTTATTTTTAATATCTTTGACTATTATATATTACTTCTTATGCACCAGTAACTTTACATATACAGTATTACACGACAGCCCTAAGAAAAGCCTTTTGAGTAGATAATAGTGCTCTTTCACAGATGGGGAACGTATAGAGATATGAAGTAACTCTCAATTTTAAGGTCATTGAGGTTCAAACAGGGATTATGATCTCAAGAAGTCTCACATTAAACTCTTTTCTCTTAACCACAGAGCATGGTTGCCTTTACTGCATCATAGTTTAAAAAGAAAAAGGTAGCAAACAGCAGAGTAAGGAATTATCTTCTTTACTTTTATGCTATTTCCAGTCAACCAGCTATTTCTACCTGTTTTGCCTGAGACCCTAGGATTCTGGGGAGAGCTAGAGGGTAGGGAATAGGAGAAAGAATGGAGGAGCAGGACGGTGGGACCAGAGCCCTAGAAATGTTAATTTGTTTATATATCAGGGATTTTGCATGCTATGTTATTTTATGCCCAATAACCTTAATAACATATGCCCTCTCTCCCTGAAACAGACATAGGTTTCAAGGGGAGAGGGCATATGTGAAACTACACTAAATCACTCAAATGATAAATTTTCAATGGTCATAATTACTGGTAATTTAGATAGCTTTCTATTGATAATGGAAATAGAAAAGAGTCATTTAAGCCCATATTTAAATTTACAATGAGGATAACTCTATCTGACTTAGGATGTGAAACCTACCAACCACACTGTTGTCATGATATAAATGGGACAGGGGAGTAATCCTATAAAACCTATTAACAGGATTCACATGATGAGCCAGGCCCTGTTGCTTAGTGATTGTTTTAGAATGCAGTTATTATTATTTAGCTAGAGTGAGGCACCGGATCAGGAGGTGGCTGCCATTTAAAAAGTGAGGGGCCAGGCATGATGGCTCACGCCTGTAATCCCAGCACTTTGGGCAACCAAAGCAGGCATTTTGCCTGAGGTCAGGAGTTTGAAACCAGTCTGACCAACATGGTGAAACCCCGTCTCTACTAAAAATACAAAAAAAATTAGCCAGACGTGGTGGCATGTGTCTGTAATCCCAGCTACTCCGGAGGCTGAGGCACAGGAATCGCTTGAATCAGGGAAGCAAGGTTGCAGTGAGCTGAGATCATGCTACGGCACTCCAGCCTGAGCAACAGAGCAAGACTCCTTCTCAAAAAAAATAAAAAAAAAAAAAAAAAAGAAAGTGATGATTTTACTCACAGCTCACAGCAGGAGGGGGCATGACACAGCATGAGGAGCCCACACTGGGAAGCAGCAGGGTCAGCCAGTACCAAGCAGCCAGCGGAAAATGTGAGCAAGAGCCTTTATTGTGGTTTTAGGGAAAGGCAGGGTAAGCAGGCTTATGATTGGCTGGTTTTTGAACAATCTGAGCAATCTCTGGGACATAAGGGCTGTCTCTTGTTGCCTGGTAAGTGGACGTAGGGTGATTAGGGAAGGGGAATGTTGGTCTCAGTGACAGTGTCCCGGGAGAGCCTTATAAGGTGGCTAGGGTTTGACCTTTGGATTGGCTGGTTTGCATACGAAAGTCATGCTTATGGGCAAGTCCTTCACGATTGAAAAATGTTTCAAAATATTTTCACTATGTGAAAAATATTTTGCATTTACCTTTATTCTCATAGCAACATTTTTATGTTATATCTTAGATCATATCTTCTGGGACCAGTCTGATGAACGTCTGAGCCCTGATTGATTTATAGTAACATTTGACTTCTTGAATGTCACTTCTATATTTCTTCATTTTGAAAATGAAAAGAATGACAATTTCTACTTCAGAGAAGTGTTGTAAGGATGACAAAAGATTGCAACTAGCTTCACAGACCTACATCCTGTGCAGCTGCAAAGAAATCCACATTTAGATGGACCCAAACTTGGTTTAATGGACTTTTGTTACTGATTTGAAATTATTAATTTTATAAGGCTTCCTACATTTTTATTTCACACTGAAAAACACAAATTCTGTAGCCATTTCTAGACAGGCTTGTTTGTAAAGTCTATAGCCCACGGTGTTTGGTACATAGAATAACCTTCAATATAATATGTCAGCTATTACTACTTTTGCAAAGGAGCTTTTAGTTTGACATAGCCCCAAAGTTCTATTTTCTAAACTTTTTCAATCTGCTGTGGACACTGAAGCTACGGTGGAGTATGCATCATATGTCCTCATGAATTTGGGCCACATTTGATTGGCAAACAATACTTTACGGTCCTCTACCTCACTGGTCCCTTACTCTGTGGTTATGCATCTCATGGAATGTGGTCTTTGGACAGCTCCTAATTTGGAGTAAAGGTACATTTGCCTCTAAATATGAACCACATAATAAAGAACATTAGATTTGTTTTTGTCTGACAAATGATGGCTTCAGCTAATACACTATATCACTGACATTACTCCAGAAAGACACTAAGAGTAAATCTAATCTAAATAATCTTTTTTTGCTTTTATTTTGCAGACTGTTTGAATTCCAGAAGGACCAACACCAGATAAATTATGAATGTTGAACAAGATGACCTTACATCCACAGCAGATAATGATAGGTCCTAGGTTTAACAGGGCCCTATTTGACCCCCTGCTTGTGGCGCTGCTGGCTCTTCAACTTCTTGTGGTGGCTGGTCTGGTGCGGGCTCAGACCTGCCCTTCTGTGTGCTCCTGTAGCAACCAATTCAGCAAGGTGATCTGCGTTCGGAAAAACCTGCGTGAGGTTCCGGATGGCATCTCCACCAACACACGGCTGCTGAATCTCCATGAGAACCAAATCCAGATCATCAAAGTGAACAGCTTCAAGCACTTGAGGCACTTGGAAATCCTACAGTTGAGTAGGAACCATATCAGAACCATTGAAATTGGGGCTTTCAATGGTCTGGCGAACCTCAATACTCTGGAACTCTTTGACAATCGTCTTACTACCATCCCGAATGGAGCTTTTGTATACTTGTCTAAACTGAAGGAGCTCTGGTTGCGAAACAACCCAATTGAAAGCATCCCTTCTTATGCTTTTAACAGAATTCCTTCTTTGCGCCGACTAGACTTAGGGGAATTGAAAAGACTTTCATACATCTCAGAAGGTGCCTTTGAAGGTCTGTCCAACTTGAGGTATTTGAACCTTGCCATGTGCAACCTTCGGGAAATCCCTAACCTCACGCCGCTCATAAAACTAGATGAGCTGGATCTTTCTGGGAATCATTTATCTGCCATCAGGCCTGGCTCTTTCCAGGGTTTGATGCACCTTCAAAAACTGTGGATGATACAGTCCCAGATTCAAGTGATTGAACGGAATGCCTTTGACAACCTTCAGTCACTAGTGGAGATCAACCTGGCACACAATAATCTAACATTACTGCCTCATGACCTCTTCACTCCCTTGCATCATCTAGAGCGGATACATCTACATCACAACCCTTGGAACTGTAACTGTGACATACTGTGGCTCAGCTGGTGGATAAAAGACATGGCCCCCTCCAACACAGCTTGTTGTGCCCGGTGTAACACTCCTCCCAATCTAAAGGGGAGGTACATTGGAGAGCTTGACCAGAATTATTTCACATGCTATGCTCCAGTGATTGTGGAGCCCCCTGCAGACCTCAATGTCACTGAAGGCATGGCAGCTGAGTTGAAATGTCGGGCCTCCACCTCCCTGACATCTGTATCTTGGATTACTCCAAATGGAACAGTCATGACACACGGGGCTTACAAAGTGAGGATAGCTGTGCTCAGTGATGGTACGTTAAATTTCACAAATGTAACTGTGCAAGATACAGGCATGTACACATGTATGGTGAGTAATTCCGTTGGGAATACTACCGCATCAGCCACCCTGAATGTTACTGCGGCAACCACTACTCCTTTCTCTTACTTTTCAACCGTCACAGTAGAGACTATGGAACCGTCTCAGGATGAGGCACGGACCACAGATAACAATGTGGGTCCCACTCCAGTGGTTGACTGGGAGACCACCAATGTGACCACCTCTCTCACGCCACAGAGCACAAGGTCGACAGAGAAAACCTTCACCATCCCAGTGACTGATATAAACAGTGGGATCCCAGGAATCGATGAGGTCATGAAGACTACCAAAATCATCATTGGGTGTTTTGTGGCCATCACGCTCATGGCTGCAGTGATGCTGGTCATTTTCTACAAGATGAGAAAGCAGCACCATCGGCAAAACCATCATGCCCCAACAAGGACTGTTGAAATCATTAATGTGGATGATGAGATTACGGGAGACACACCCATGGAAAGCCACCTGCCCATGCCTGCTATCGAGCATGAGCACCTAAATCACTATAACTCATACAAATCTCCCTTCAACCACACAACAACAGTTAACACAATAAATTCAATACACAGTTCAGTGCATGAACCGTTATTGATCCGAATGAACTCTAAAGACAATGTACAAGAGACTCAAATCTAAAACATTTACAGAGTTACATACAACAATCAAAAAAAGACAGTTTATTAAAAATGACACAAATGACTGGGCTAAATCTACTGTTTCAAAAAAGTGTCTTTACAAAAAAACAAAAAAGAAATTTATTTATTAAAAATTCTATTGTGATCTAAAGCAGACAAAATTATGTGTATTCCTCAGAACCTGTTTTTGCTGCACTTATTCACTATTTTCCCACATCTCGTTCCTCCCTTCCCTGATTGCCATATTTTTCATAGGAGATCTCAATTCCTTAAAGAACTGGTCTAGGAAATTTTGTAAGAATTCTGTTACACTTTGAGATTTTTATGGTGAATTCTAGTGGTGAGATCCAGTCTATTTTGTCTCTCTATTTTTAATTTTTTTTTCTTTTTCCCTCATACCCATATGAAGTAATCCAATGGGGAATGCAATATTAGAAATAGATTTTTAAGAGAGAACAAGGAAAAAAATGCAAGATCTTATATTTTTCATGTAATGACCTGTTCTGTATTTATGAGGAAGACAATTCTATGGAAAAGAAAAGAAAGTGAGCAAACAACAGATTAATTTACATATAAGCATCTATAAAACCCATGACTTTTAAACAACTCTAGAACCAGAATTTGTAGTTAAAAAGCTAAAAGTAAGATTATAAATAAAATATTGTTGGTTTTTCTGTACCTGGACACAGCTCATTTGTAGTATGGCTCAAATGTGAGAAACTTCAAGATAATTAGATTTTTGCTTTCTAAGAAAGAAAATACTACAGTATTCTTTAGTCACAAAATCAATCTCTACAGGGTCCTGTCTGAATAGTTGACTTGAGTTTTAGATCTATGTTTAAGTATGCTGTGGTATTTTTTCCTTCTCTTTAGGGTTATTCTTTGTAGAATGCTCAGGTTCAAAAATAATGATTTTGTGAAGTAAATTCAATTCTACTTGAAGGAAAGTTTCAATATAATTTATTCACTGTCTCCTCAATAAAATTTCATTGGCCAGATGAACTATAACAGCAAAACAGGAAAGTATTCTAAGTCATCTAGAGCTGAAAAAGAATATTTGGTGCTGAGTGTTAGCAAATTTAGTTCAATTCAATGGTAATTATTAAAGTCCTACTGTGTGAAAAATATTGACTTTAGTACTGTGGGTGCACAATTGAGAAGATCTGGTTCCTGCTCTTGCATCACTCCCAATCTATATAAAAATAATTAAAGAAATCATCTAGTATATTACTGGTTGCCAGCTCTAATTTTACTTCTAGGTGAAAGGCTGTGAATCAGAACCTTAAATTTTCAAAACATTAGATTACTGTTATAGAAAGCTCTTGGATTTATGGTTTCTTCCATCCTTCTGGAAGAAGTGACTTTTTCTAAATGCAAATTGCAGAGCTTTAAGGAAGTGTAGGTTTAGATTTGTTCTGAAGGATGAATACATACCAGGCAATGCTAATTCAGTAGTAATTCATTAATGGTATTTTTTAAGGAACTGGGGGCATTTTGGCTAAGAGACCATACGCTAGCTTCCAAACAAAAAAGGAACTTGCTGGTTGTTGCGCCTTGGCATTCTTCTTATATTTTAATATATTATGTATATGACTTCCATCTTTATGTGGAACAAATGAATATATACAGACTGACCTTGAAACCTGCTACCTTGGTGGTCAAACAAGGACTGATCAAGCTGAAGAAAACTTCAGCACCTAATGGCTAAGAAGCTTGGATACTCACACTAAACTCTGCAGGCAGAACCTTACTCCATGGTTTTGTGGTCTCCAGGTGTGAAAAATCAATTATTACTAGCAAAATAGGTCAGAGAAATGGGAAAAAAGGATAGGAAATGAATGAAAGCATGGACGAATCTTGCTTCTGTTTTTTTGATCACTACTTCTCTGGCTTTTTTCTTCCTTATATCTTACCTCCCTTTGTTAGGAACACAATTCACACTTGCTTTCACTGGGGAGAAGACTCAAGAAAAGGGAAAACATTTGGCTATTGTTTGTCAAGTTATTCAGTATTGAATATACTTTTCATATTCCCAGCCTGCGATCACAAAACAAAACAAGCAACATAAAAAACACAAACAAATATGTATAATAACAAGCAAGTGCTAGTACAAAGAAAAGTGATATAAATCGAAAGGGAAAATGATCCTCCTTTCTCTACTTGGCTTGCGTCCACCAAACTCTGTCTTTGCTGACTCTGAAGCTTCTTTCATTTTAAGCTTTTAATTCATATAGGTTTAGTCCAAGTATGCAGTTACTCTTGGCTGTGAGAGGTGGCTGACAGTTAGACAAGCGCTACTAAATAGGATGAAAGGTGAACTTGCACTTAAAAAGTTAGGTTGGAATCCAAAGCATACAATTCAGTCTCCTAGGAGATCACAGTATAGTACTAATGAATATGTTTTGGGAAAAAAATTGACACAAGGTTTAAATAAACCAGACTTGATTTCTACAATAAATTTAGAAACTCTTTTGACCAAAAGTCCTCATTGCAGGTTTTGGGGATAAAGGATAGAGTGCCATAAATCTACTATTTAAAGAAAACTCAAATGTATTCCAGATATTTCTGATTAACAGCAAGCCTCTATTTTCCCTGCATAACATATTTGGTCCTTGGCCCATCAGAACAGTAGCTGCACTGATATGTTAGAGACCATTACACACATGAATTTACTTGGTTTGGCAGGAAGCCTACGTGACTGTTTAAATGTTCGCTATATTGTTGTACCAAAATACAATTCTGTGTCTACTGCTCATTTGATTCTATCCAAAGACAACTGGGTGGCAGTATTCTGAAATATGTACACCAAAAAATACACCATTTACAATTCACCAAGTTAAAGTAACCCAATGATTGATATTTCTCTCTCTCTGTGTGTGTGTGTGTGTGTGTGTGTGTGTGTGTGTGTGTGTGTTTGTGTTTGTATCTCCTACTAATAGTATGCAGTTTGCTTCCCTAAACATCAAAGAGGCTTTACGAAGAAGATTCTCTAACATCTGTATCTATTCAGGAATTTTCTCTTCCACATCTGTCCATGACCTTAATCTCGAACACTCTTTTGAAAAGTATACAGATGTATTTGCATTAGCAAAATAATAGAAGGATTTGGTTTAGCTCACATAGACCCAGATATAACTTTAATAATTTCCTCTCAAATTTCAAATATTCTGAAATAATGTATCGTCTTTTTCAAAGACTGAAACAAGTTATTTGCACATGGAAGAGTGATAAATATTTACACAGTACAAAGAAAAAGAAGGCGGCAAGAAGGCACATTAAGAAGAAGCCTTCACTGAAACATGAAAACGTATTAAGTAGATGGCCCCAGAGTATCCAACATTTTTAAGGTAAAGATTGATCAAGGTGAAAAAAAAAAAAAAAAAAAAACAACTTCAATCTCTTATCCTTTTGGAATAATCTTCAAGATATTTAGATAAAGTATAAGAGTTAGACGAGTGCTAACAAATAAATGTGATACTCTAAAGCAATGTAATTTTAAAATATTGTGTTCAATTAGTTATTTGGTGCTTCAGCTTGTTTTAATAAGAATCTTGAAAATAATGATATCATGAACTATCACAGACATAGCATGTGAATGCCTGGGTAAGCAGTCATACTCTGCTAAGAAGCTGTTTGTCTGTTTCCCTTAAAAATAGTAGCATATAATCAAATCTCTTATAAAAATATATCCTCAAATTACATATGCATCTTTATATTTGATTAGAATGTGATTCTGCATAACAGCTACTTCTGATAAAAATGAGTCGAAAAAGTTATCTTCCAAAAATCAAAGCCCCTGTGATTCTTTCTCTTCTTTTGCAAGAAGAAATATGGATTCCTAAAAGCCCTGTACATATTACATAGGAAGCAGCTGGGACACTACTCTCTTCTCATGCTCCATCAGGATACAGAACAAGATACATCTGGCTGTATGAGAGAAAAAAGAAATCTTCTAGAATTAATGTAGCACACTGTCAATTAGGATCCAAATTTAGATACTGAATGAAGCATTCTCAAAACACATACCAGTTCACATCCTTCTGTTTCTTAAACTGCTGCCAACAGAACTTCCGAAATTTCAACCTTGAGAAAACTATATAAATTATATGTAAAATTATATAATTAAATTTTATAATATGTTTAGCAGTAAAATGTAAAACTGCTGTTCATTTTTTGTTTTGCCCAGGATTTAAAAAAAAAAAAACGAAAAACAGAGGAACTTGCTGCAAGACAGACAATAGATGAAGCTATTTTAATGAAAGCACATGATATTGGAAAAATCTTTGTTGGTAAATATTTTTCTATGCAGAAAATGAACACATCTATCTGTCCCTTGCACAAAATACAGAAAGGAAGGGCCCATGAAAATCAGACCATGAAGTCTTATTTTTCATTATTTGGTCTAATAATTTAATTTCATTTTCCAGATTATTAATACTTCACTTTATTATATATTTGACGCTGAATTGCTGAATTTGACTTGTCCAAATGGCATCAATCCTGCCTTTATCTCATTGCCAGAATAGTGAATATATTGCTTTTTATCCTGATGAAAGGGAAGATTCAATGTCCTTTGAAGGAGAGGGGCTGATCTGTGTGGCGACAGTAGAACACATTTTGATTGATGTCCTAACCTTGAAAATTTGCCAGATCATCCACCTTGATCAACCCTACCTCAGCTATCTTGGTGGAAACCCATTATGGGCACGCTTAGCAACTATTTTGCCTATACTACATCTACTAAATGGCAGTTAGTTAACCCCCTTACTTCTTCAGCCCTTACTTCCACATTGAAAGAGGTAAAAAGTCGAGCTCACCAGTTGCTATTTAAGCACATTTGCTAGTTTTGTAACGTGCATAGACTTCTAAGAGGAATATATGAAACCTCAAATAAATATATTAAAATATGCACAAAATAAATATATGATATATACTTTTTTATGCTAGTTACTATAAAATTTTAATCAAAAAATTTGCAATACTAGAGAAATCTCAGGTTTTCCTAATGGAATTATTATAAAAAATATTAATCTTAATACAATTTGTAAAATACCTTAAATGCTAGATGCTGAAATAGACTTCCAGGTCCTGTAGCTACTTCTACTAAAATAATCATAATAATGTTTTACAAAATGAGAAAAGTAATATAGTTTCTCTTTCCAGTTGCCCTGAAGCAGACTAACTGATGCTTGTAAAGATGTTTCTCAGCATAAATGGATTGTTAGAGAATGAACTTCAGTTAATTCTGACCTTAAAAAAAATGTGAAGTAGCTATGTATTTTCATCTGAAACATTTTCAAGAGTCTTGCAGACAAGTCACTCTAAAATAATTAATGACAATGTTTATCTGCTCAATAACATTTTAGTTTTTCAATACATATTCTTAACCCTATGTGAAAGTAGATTGTATCCCTGGTTTTTTCGGCATATTTTCAGTTTTTCTAAGAGAAGTATAAAATCAGAATCTGTCACTACTGCCCAACATTTAGTTATGCAATCTGGAATTCAATTCTAAACAATACTGGGGCAACTCATGTAAGTGAGTGAATTATTGCCAAGGCATTGACGTGTGCCTCTTTTTCATTCTACTATTTAATCCCACTTAAATGACCTGACAGTTATATTATGATTAATATAAATTTCACCTTCAAGAAGAATTGAAAAT
>NW_022436954.1:22956990-22967618 GCF_009761245.1 Sapajus apella
AGATGGAGTCTGGCTCTGTTGCCCAGGCTGGAGTGCAGTGGCATGATCTCGGCTTGCTGCAACCTCCACCTCCCGGGTTCAAGCAAATCTCCTGTCTCAGCCTCCAGAGTAGCTGGGACTACAGGTGCGTGCCACCATGCCCAGCTAATTTTTTGTATTTTTAGTAGAGACGAGGTTTCACTGTGTTAGCCAGAATGGTCTCGATATCCTGACCTCGTGATCCGCCCACCTTAGCCTCCCAAAGTGCTGGGATTACAAGCGTGAGCCACCGCGCCCAGCCCTATATATATCTTATGAACAAAAATATCATCACATTTCTTATCAAAGACAAGTGCCAACATATATTCATCAGAAAATAGGTGCTACTAAAATAATCTATTGGCCAACAGTTTTATTTCAATGATATTATCATTAAACTTTTGTAAAACTCAATTTATTATAAACCCTGAGAGTGATTAGTAACTATTACTTGAAAGCTATTTTAGTAATCAAGGCAAGCACTAATATTAAGTAGTAAAAAATCGACAATTAGATTAATGTCAGAAATAAACCATGAGCTCTTGGAAGCTGGTGGGATACCATCAGGCATTCATAAGGTACAATAATTCAAAAGTAAAAATTATATGCTTTGTAGCTTAGAAAGTGTTTTCACCTATTTTCTCATTTGTTGAGCCTTGAAGCAATGGTAGGTATTTCAAATTTAAGCATCAGCTATTCCACAACTAGCACATATGTCTGTGGAATTATTGATGTTTTGAATGTATAAACAGGATAGAAAGGAAGAGATGGTGGGGAAACAACACTGGAGAAGCAAAAGAAGTAAATGGTAAAAGTGGAAAAAATTATTATGTTTATTTTAGAATGGATTCATTTAGTGAATATAAATTGAGGGACCTACTTAACACCAGGCACTGTTTGAAGCTGTGGATATACAGCAACAAACAAAACTAAGTCATGTCCAAAAGACAAGGTGACCAACTCATCTCAGTTTGCATGCATGTTCTTGGTTTTAACACTGAAAGCCCTGCATTCCAGAAACCCCTTGGTCTAAGGCAAATCAAGATAGTTACTCTCCATTATCATAACCTCACTTTCTGGTAACTGTCACCTTTTTCTTCAAATTCATATCAATGTGTTTATCTCACTGTTAACAACAATGCCAGGTGGCACTGACCACAAGTAACCAATGGCTAGTATACCTGTTTCTAATTCAGGCAAAGTTATGAAAAGAGCAAATCACAGTAATATTAAACTTCCGAGAATTATTTCTAGACAACACTCCTTGGAGTGCAACTAAAACGGTGAAACAATTTGCTGTCAAGGGAGAGATAGTGTCTGGGAATATCAACAATTATATCACTATAATTACCATTTGCAGGACACCTCAGTATATCATCTCTAATTCTCACAAAGCACTCTAAGGTAGGTATCATTATGTCCATTGTAAGGATGAAGACCTTGAGAGTAAAGTCTCCCATACACAATAATGAGAAAGAAAACCAAAGGTAAAAGAAGAGAATGGGAGCTTTCAGATGGCTATAGCAAGTCTTATTTAAGCAACAACATTTATTTTTCAGAACAGAAAACTACTAATGCTCTCCTCAGAATATTTACTTCTTGTGTTCTACTGGATTATATTTTCCTGGAAACTGGCTTCTCTTTGGGGATACATTCTGGTAATCAATGTCAGTCTTATTCTTCTTCAGTCAAGTTTACTGATGAAATGGGTAGGACAGCACCTTTGAAGCACTAGCTTGGTTAATGTGGCAATGTTTAAACTATTTTTGTGCTGACTATTATTGAACTTCATAGAGGAACTTCAAATTAAAGACATTATGGATCAGCCAGCATTCAAAAAGGAAAATAAATCAATCAACAACTTTTTTTTTATCACAATTATACATACAGTTTTAGATATTTTATTTTAGGGTTAAATTATGATTCATTTTTATATTCTAATCAAATGTCATTGATGGATATCCCTGAATACCACAGTCGCTAAACCAACATATTCTAGTCCCTTTCCATAAGAAAATAAAATTATCTTTACTAACTTCAATAGTTCTTTAACATCTCATTATGCACATTGTTTTTATGAAGTCAGTAAAATCATCCAATTCATCCTTTTTAGAATACAACACACTATTTAAAGTTGTCTAAACTTTTTAAGAGATAACCATTAGGCTGCAACCACTTCTCACTTGCCAAGTAGCTAAAAACTAGAAAAACCAGAAGACATGACCCTAAAAGCAAGACACTTCCAAAAGTTGATGATTCAACTCAAATGAACAATATTAAATTTGAGAAAATCTAATTATCCCAACTGAGTGTCCTAACAAATTTAAACCAGTATGCTTCAATATTTGTTAGTGACAGACTTGAGAAGGGAACACTAGTTGTAGAACTTTTAATATGAAATGAATGGTTATTTTTAAATCCTTGACCCAATTCTGTGTCACTTCATTTCTAAATACATTCATTCATTTATTCATGAAACATTTATTGAGTGTTTTTATTATGGCAACAATAAAGTTATTGTTAATACAAAAATAAGAGACACAGCTTTTGCCTTCAAGGAGTTAACAATATTGCAAATACAATATGAATTGAATGGAAGAGGTACTACATATCATATAAGCAGAGAGAAAGGAAACAGATCTGGGCTCTGTAGTTGGAAGAGAGGTAATCAGATTTGCTTTTTATGTGAATAAAAGCAAATTAGATTGAGCCCTATTGGATGAATAGGAGTGAGCCAGGTGGTAGAAGATGAAATGTCAGTTTTCCCAGAACATATACAGCGAAGTCAAGAAACACGCAACATCATGATGATAGAAGACTGTAAGTGGCTTAGTGTTTCTATAACAGAACAAAACATTCAATTTGAAGATTGCTAAAGACAAAACAAAGACAATGATTTGAGGCTTTGTATGGCATGTTGACCCTACTGAATTTAACATGGATAATGATGAAATATTAACGTTTTCTAA
The DNA here is from genome assembly GCF_009761245.1 of Sapajus apella. Lineage (NCBI taxonomy): Eukaryota > Metazoa > Chordata > Mammalia > Primates > Cebidae > Sapajus > Sapajus apella. The sequence continues at coordinate 22,959,978 of NW_022436954.1, forward strand.
ATAGTTGCATGGCATCATCAGATTTGAGCTTTGAATGGGTTCCTATCATGGCAGAAGAAAAAAGAATTAAGATTAGGACAGAGAGAAACCCATTTTGGAGACTGTTTTACTATCGTAGTAGAGAGATAATTGGTAGAAGTTAAGGCCCAATTAGAAAACAATAAACTGAGTTAGCCAGACCTCTCATTGTACTTTGAGAGGAAGAGAAGGAATCAAGGTTTCTTACATTTGTTAACTAGTGGAAATAATGGGGGTTGGGGTAAGGGGTAATTAGAAGATAATGCTTATAGTTAGTTGGAAAAAAAAAATGTTGTCTCAGTTGAAGATTGGGAAAGGAAGTGTTGCAGGACTTTTCCTTAGTTCATCTAAAGACAGGGCTCTTGTCCAACCCATGGCCATGAAAATTTAGGGTTGCAGATGGTTTAAAGGGTGAGTAAAGCAGGGTTTTATTGGATTTAAAAAAAAAAAAAGGGTGGGGGGGGACAGGGACTCTCATAAGGCCAAAGTCCCCCCACTAGAGTGCTTCCTGCCAGGCCGTTGGAATCCCCGGTTCCACACAGAAAAAGAAGAGGCCAGGCTCAGGCTTCTCCCTGCTGCAAACATCAGGAACTTCCTGGGGCTCCACCTCAGTGGGCGGGCTGGTAGGAGTTTCTTCAGGAACCCCCTCCCATCTGGCTATCTCATTCCCTTCTCTAAAGAAGTGCATCTAACTGTCACTAGATTAAGGATGAGGATGAAAACTGATCTTAACTGCTTCCTGCTGACAGGGGGCGCTGTTTGGGGAAAGGGCAGTCAGAGCTTCCTTACAGCCTATTTAAGGGTTCCCGGCAAAAAGGAGCATTGTCAAAGGCTCCAGTTGCATTACTGTTTGGAATTTGATGGCCTCAAAGCAGGAACAGACAAACCGGGCTATTAAAAAACATGTATCAAAACAAAACAAGAGGAGGGGGAAAGACAGCTAAAAAATTCTGCGGTCTTTTAGCAATTTACACAGTTGAGAGGGAAGCCAATAGCCTGACTGGTAAAAAAAGAAAACTTTACCCTTTTGCTGGCATATTGGGCTTCTGGTATCCCTTCTGAGCTTAATCCTAAGCCAACCAGTTTACGGTTTGGGAAATGAACTCTTTCCAGCTTGGAGGGTGCATCTGAGGGAGTGTCTCATAGTATGGAGACATAATTACTTATTAGTGAAGAGAGCTCTGAGGAGGATAAAGAAATAAAAAGAAGGCATTTTTTCACAGGAGTCCCAAGGGTTCAGAATGTATTCTAAAGGAGTACAAACTGAAGGTGAATGCTACCCATCTAGAAAGAGGAGAGCAGTTGTCCTGTTTCCCTTCTCTTCCTAGCAAATACCTGGGGTATGAAAGGGGAAGGAAGAGTGACCTCTTTCCCTTCTTCTGTTTTTGCATCCCCAAGTTCCAGCAACCTTGGCAGGTGGTGCCATGACTGTTAAGGCAACTTGCACCCATGAAGCAGGGGGGTCTAGAGAACAGGAATTATCCGCTCTCACCTAGCTTTCCCATCCACTGTTAGTAGCCTCTATTAGAGTTCCCTAGACTTCATTTATGCAATGGATATTAACATGGCTTTTATCCATGAAACATGAAGCTTGGGGTTGGCTTAATGGGTGGCAATCAGCCACACTCACCTACATTGTGCCTTTTAACCTTTGTTGTCATTTGCTTTGGGATCCCTCAGATCCAGTTTTCCTTCCTGGGGCTTTGACCTGAAGCTTGGAATTGAGTTTGGGACAAAATTGTGTCTCACGGGAGGTTGTATGAACTCCTTATCATAAGACAAATGCTAAGGTGAAACTGTGGAAGAGTCCTCCTCCAACAAGAAAGAAGAAAGGATGTCTCGTGACACACCCAGATAACCGGTGGCTATATGCTTGCTAGGGTTTGTCTTCATGGTGCTTAGCTTTCTTTAGCTCCCTTGGTCTTTCCCAAAAGGAAACTTCCGAGTGATAGACAGCCTATTTATTCCCATCACCTGGAAGGATTTGTAGAATAATTGCTCAAAACTAGAATACTGATCCATATTTCTACATTACCTATCCCTTTTGTTCTTTCTCAGCTGCAGCCAGAGACAGCTGGTTGGTTCACAGACACAAGCAGGGTTAGTCTAAAATGTAGGGGAAAACTTAAAAACATCTAGTGAGTTTAGAATTTAATGAAAAATATATGATATGTTTTGAAGCATGATTTCTCTCTCTCCAGATCTCATGTTTATAGAAAACGAATTATGATAGGACTGAGTGGTTTTCAAAATAGACTTTAGTCTTATACTTGATTATTTCCATAAAGTACAGCAAGAACAATTATTTCTAAATAGGCCTTTTGGATTGGCTTTGATTGAAATCTGTTCCACAAGGAATCTTTAAAGCAAAGCCCAACCATGGGTTTGCATCCTCAAATACCTGTGAGCTGGGTGATCCTCTCCTCTTAAGGTCCCAAGATAAACTTGGAGCTCCAGGACGTATTAGAAAGTGACATTGTTTACTGCCCCTAACCCTGTACAGAGACTGCATAAGCAAGGGTATGAGGCCAATTTCCCCACTGGGCTATTATCAGCTGTGCAAGTCAAGATTGACTCCTTAAAGCAAAGCATATGCTTTCAGTCAAAGCCTTGGTAAAATAATGATTTTCTCCAATTGTGTTCTGTTACAAAAGAAAAATGGATTCTTATTGCAGTGATGAAAACAACTATATTATCATAAATTAAGAATACTCATAGAAAGTTTCCGAATTTTAGAGAAACCAAGCAGAGAGAAACAAACATGCTCCAAATTTTGCCCACAGGAGTATACCTTACTTAATTAGTAAAAGCCATAAATCATTCAAAATAAGTTTCCTTGATTTTGAAAAACAAAACAAGGGTCACCAATATTCCAAGTAAAAGTAAAAAAGATTGGCTCAACTTCCTAAGTTCAGTCTATTTGGTTAAATCTTGTTTTGCTTGATATTCCTGAACATTTCACCTTTTTATGAGTCCTGTACATTTTACTTTATTCCAGTGTCACAATCTCCAAAGTTATCAGAAACCTGATTGTTTCAAACACAATCAGAAATTTGTATCAGAGAGCACCTATCAAAGTCTTATAGCCTACTATAAACCATTGTTTTGAAAAGGATTAAAACAAGACAATTGTCTGTGACTAGCAAAATGTCCACGGTAGTTACAGTTAGAAACACGACTGACAAAGAAGTTTGGTTATCTCTGTGGTTTACAATAATGTAACATAACCACCCTAGTTATGATCAATGGCATACACTTAAACATTATAATTTTAGAAATACTATATAATTTTGGAACATACATTAGCATTATTCACCAAGATATAACCTAAGATGATTGAGCATCATTTTGGCAATAACATGTACCTAAATGTGTCAAGTAGTCCTCTTTACCTCTCTTATCTGGACACTTCAGGGGCCCCATGAAGTATTCAAAAAGCCAGGTGTTAGGAAAGGCAACTGTGAAAGTGAAGTTTGATTTTGAAAAGGCTGTTAAAATGTTAGAGGTTTAAAACACTTGATATTATGAAACAAAATTTCAGATTGCCATAAGTTACTTATTTTGCAGAAATTTTACAGAAGCAAAAACCTTTTATAACCCTTTGCAAATTTTGCTAAAGAGCAGATTAACACCTTAAGAAAATCTTGTTATGCTGTTATTTCAGTGCTCAATTTACAGAAAAACTATAAATATCTTTTTTTTTAATTTAGTCAATATGTTTACACAGATAACCTCTTCTGGAAGATCAATTTCCACAATTCTTCCACCACTTCTTTGAACCTTCAGCTTTTTCTTAAAACAATCCTCTAAACCCAGGCAAAAGTTTACATTTCCAGGTCTTCTTATAAACTTTCCTTAAAAACCCATTTTACTGTTCTTAAAAACACCTTGCATGTAAATCTATTTCTAGTAGTTTCAATTAGCTCCTAGCAATTTTTAACTTTAAGGTAAAAATTGGTAACTTGCTTTAATTGTGTGCTAACTGTAGCCAAGGTTTGCCTTCTTAGTTAAGCATGGTTACTTCTATATGTCCCCAGGCCTTACCAACTGCGAAGCCGCCAAGTCAAATAGTTCTCAAAACACAAAAAGCAGTCTGTAACTTTAGAATGCTTCACAAACCTTGCATCTGACCTGCATTTTACTAATAGTCTTTAGGGCTATTTTTATTTCTGGAAGATTAAAGTCATAGGAAGTAAAAGGTACTACAGATTTTATCTTCCCTTTAAAAAAATTAGATCCTAGATTTCTGCTAAGATGACCAGGAAAAAAAAAAAAAAACACAGCTCCAGTCCACAGTTCCCAGCAAGAGCAACACAGAAGGGGAGTGATTTCTGCATTTCCAACTGAGGTACCAGGTTCATCTCATTAGGACTGGTTAGACAGTGGGTGCAGTCAAAGAGGGCGAGCCAAAGCAGGGTGGGGTGTCGCCTCACCCAGGAAGCACAAGGGGCTGGAGAACTCCCTCTCCTACCCAAGGGAAGCCATTAGGGACTTTTCCTGACACTCTTGCTCAGATACTGCGCTTTTCCCATGGTCTTCACAACCCGATGACCAGGAGATTCCCTCCAGTGCCTACACTAGCACCCCAGGTTTCCAGCACAAAACTGGGTGGCCATTTTAGCAGCAGTAGTTTTTTTTTTTTTTTCTCATACCCCAGTGGCGCCTAGAACTCCAGTGAGACAGAGCCGCTCATTCCCCTGTAAAAGGGGGCTGAAGCCAGGGAGCCAAGTGATATGGCTCCGCAGCTCCCACCTCCATGAAGACCATCAAGCTAAGATCCACTGGCTTGAAATTCTTGCAGTCAGCACAGCAGTCTGAGCTCAATCTGGGATGTTCATGCTTGGTGGGGGAGGGGTGTCCACCATTGCTGAGGCTTGGGTAGGCGGTTTTAACCTCACCTATATAAACAAGTCACAGGGAAGTTTTACAGCAACTGGACGGAGCCCAGGGCAGCTTAGCAAGGCTTCTGCAGGCCAACAGTGACTGGACTCCCTTCTTGCTGGGCAGGACATCTCTGAAAAAAGGCAGCAGCCCATCAGGGACTTAGAAATAAAGCTCCACCCTCCTGGGACAGAGCACCTGGGAAAGGAGTGGTTGTGGGTTCAGCTTCAGCAGACTTAAACATCCCTGCTGGCAGCTCTGAAGGGAGCAATGGATCTCCCAGCACAGTGCTCAAGCTCCAATAAGGAACAGGCTGCCTTCCCAAGTGGCTCCCTGAAACCCATGTATCCTGACTGGGAAACACCTCAGACAGGACAGCTCTGGCTGGCATCTGGCGGGTACCCTTCTGGGATGAAGCTACCAGAGGAAAGAAGAGACAGCAATCTTTGCTGTTCCACAGTCCAAATCGGTGATTCCCAAGCAAGCAGGGTTTGGAGGATACCTGCAGCAAACCTGCAGGAGAGGAGCCTGACTGTTAGAAGGAAAACTAACAAACAGAAATAGTTTTGACATCAACAGAAAGGATGTCCACTCAGAGACTCCATACAAAAGTCACCAGCTTCAAAGACCAAAGGTAGATAAATCCATGAAGATGAAAAGAAACCAGCACAAAAAAGCTGAAAACTCTAAAAACCAGAATGCCTCTTCTCCTCCAAGGGATCACAACTCCTCACCAGCACGGGAACACAACTGGATGGAGAATGAGTTTGACGAATTGACAGAAGCAGGCTTCAGAAGGTAGGTAATAACAAACTTCTCCAAGCTAAAGGAGCATGCTCTAACCCAATGCAAGGAAGCTAAGAACCTTGAAAAAAGGTTAGATGAGATGGTAACTAGAATAACCAGCATAGAGAAGAACATAAACAACTTGATGGAGCTGAAAAACACAGCACGAGAACTTCATGAAGCATATACAAGTTTCAATAGCCAAATGGATCAAGCAGAAGAAAGGATATCAGAGATTGAAGATCAACTCCATGAAATAAAGCAAGAAGGCAAGATTAGAGAAAAAAGAGTGAAAAGAAATGAACAAAGCCTCCAAGAAATAGGGGATTATGTGAAAACACCAAATCTATGTTTGATCGGTTTACCTGAAAGTGACAGGGAGAATGAAACTAAGATGGAAAACACTCTTCAGGATACTGTCCAGGAGAACTTCCCCAACCTAGCAAGGCAGGCCAACATTCAAATTCAGGAAATACAAAGAACACCACAAAGATATTCCTCAGGAAGAGTAACCCCAAGACACAAAATCATCAGATTCACTAGGGTTGAAATGATAGAAAAAATACTAAGGACAGCGGCAGAGAAAGGTTGGGTTACCCACAAAGGGAAGCCTATCAGATTCACAGCAGAAAAGAGTGAGGGCCAATATTCAACATCCTTTAAGAAAAGAATTTTCAACCCAGAATTTCATATTCAGCCAAACTAAGCTTCATAAATGAAGGAGAAATAAAATTCTTTACAGACAAGCAACTGCTGAGAGACTTCATCACCACCAGACCTGCCTTACAAGAGCTCCTAAAGGAAGCAATAAACACAGAAAGGAAGAACCAGTACCAGACACTTCAAAAAACATACCAAATTATAAAGACCACCGACACTATAAAGAAACTGCATCAACTAATGGGCAAAACAACCAGCTAGCATCAAAATGGCAGGATCAAATTAACACATAACAATATTAACCTTAAATGTAAATGGGCTAAATGATCCAATCAAAAGATACAGACTGGCAAACTGGATAAAGAGTCAAGGCCCATCAGTATGCTGTATTCAGGAGATCCATCTCATGTGCAAAGACACCTAGACTCAATATAAAGGAATAGAGGAAATGGAGAGGGGGGGAAAAAAAAAAAAAAAGCAGGGGTTGCAATCCTAGTCTCTGATAAAACAGACTTCAAGCCAACAAAAATCAAAAGTGGCGAAGAAGGGCATTACATAATGGTAAAGGGATCATTAAAACAAGACAAGCTAACTATCCTAAATATATATTCACCCAATACAGGAGCTCCCAGATACATAAAGCAAGTTCTTAATGACCTACAAAGAGACTTAGACTCCCACATAATAATGGTGGGAGACTTCAACACACCACTGTCAATATTAGACAGATCAAAGAGAGAGAAATTAACAAGGATATGCAGGACTTGAACTCAGATCTGGACCAAATGAACCTAATAGTCATCTACAGAACTCTCCACCCCAAATCCACAGAATATACATTTCTCTCAGCACCACATCATAGTTATTCTAAAATTGACCACATAACTGGAAGTAAAACACTCTTCAGCAATAGCGAAAGAACAGAAATCATAGCATTCTCTCAGACCACAGTGCAATCAAATTAGAACTCAGGACTAAGAAACTCACTCAAAACCTTACGACTAAATGGAAAATGAACAACCTATTCCTGAATGACTACTGGATAAATAATGAAATGAAGGCATAAATAAGTGCTTTGAAATCCCTTAGAACAAAGACACAACATCATTTAAAGCAGTGTCTAGCAGGAAATTTATAGCCCACAAGAGAAACGAGGAAAGATCTAAAATCGACACCCTAATGTCATGATTACAACTAGAGGGGCAGGATCAAACAAATTCAAAAGCTAGCACAACACAAGAAATAAATAAGATCAGAGCAGAAGTGAAGGAGACCGAGACACAAAAAAACCCTACA
>NW_022436954.1:22967718-23001873 GCF_009761245.1 Sapajus apella
AAAAAAACCCTACAAAAAAAAAAAAAAAATCAATAAATCCAGGAGCTGCTTTTTTGAAAAGATCAACAAAATAGACCACTAGCCACACTAATAAAAAGAGAAGAATCAAACAGATGCAATAAAAAATGATAAAAGGGATACCACCACCAATCCCAGAGAAATACAAACTACCATCAGAGAATACTACAAACACCTCTATGCAAATAAACCAGCAAATCTAGAAGAAATGGATAAATTCCTGGACATGTACACCCTCCCAAGACTAAGAAGTTGAATCCCTGAATAGACCAATAGCAAGGTCTGAAATTGAGGCAGCTATTAATAGCCTACCAACCAAAAGAAGCCCCAGTACCAGATGGGTTCACAGCTGAATTCTACCAGAGGTATAAGAGGAGCTAGTACCATTCCTTCTGAAACTACTGCAAACAATACAAAAAGATGGAATCCTCCCTAACTCATTTTATGAGACCAACATCATCCTGATACCAAAACCTGGCAGACACACAACTAAAAAAGAAAATTTCAGGCCAATATCCATAATGAACACTGATACAAAAATCCTCAATAAAATACTGGCAAACCAAATCCAACAGCACATCAAAAGGCTTATCCATCACAATCAAGTCAGCTTCATCGCTAGGATGCAAGCCTGGTTCAACATGCACAAATCTATAAACATAATCCAACACATAAATGGAACCAAAGACAAAAACCAAATGATTATCCAATAGATGCAGAGAAGGTCTTTGACATAATTCAACAGCCCTTTATGCTAAAAACTCTTAATAAACTAGGTATCAGTGGAACACATCTCAATATAATAAGAACTATTTACAATAAGCCCACAGCCAATATCACAATGAATGTGCAAAAACTGGAAGCACTCCCTTTGAAAACTGGTGCAAGACAAGGATGCCCTCTCTCACCACTCCTATTCAACATAGTATTTGAAGTTCTGGTCAGGGCATTAGGCAAGAAAAAGAAATAAAGAGTATTTAATTAGGAAAAGAGGAAGTCAAACTGTCTATTTGCAGACAACATAATTGTATATTTAGAAGACCCCATCGTCTCAGTCCAAAATCTCTTTAAGCTGATAAGCAACTTCAGCAAAAATCAATGTGAAAAACCCACAAGCATTCCTATAGACCAATAACAGACAAACAGAGAGCCAAATCATGAGTGAACTCCCATTCCCAACTACTAAAAAGAAAATAAAATACCTAGGAATACAACTAAGAAGGGATATGAAAGACCTCTTCAAGGAGAACCATTGCTCAAGGAAATAAAATAGGACGCAAACAGATGGAAAAACATTCCATGCTCATTGTCAGGAAGAATTAATATAGTGAAAATGGCCATACTGCCCAAAGTGATTTATAGATTCGATGCTATCCCCATCAAGCTACCACTGACTTTCTTCACAGAATTGGAAAAAACCACCTTACACTTCGTATGGAACCAAAAAGGAGCCTGCATAGCCACGACAACACTAAGAAAGAAAAAAAAAAAAAGGCTGGAGGCATCATGCTACCTGACTTCAAACTATACTACAAGACTACAGTAATCAAAACAGCATGGTACTAGCACCAAAACAGAGGTATAGGCCAATGGAACAGAATAGAGGCCTCAGAAATAATGCCACACATCTACAACCCTCTGATCTTTGATGAACCTAACAAAAGCAAGCAATGGGGAAAGGATTCCCTATTTAATAAATGGTATTGGGAAAACTGGCTAGCCATATGCAGAAAGCTGAAACTGGATCCCTTTTTTACGCCTCAAACAAAAATTAACACCAGGTGGATTAAAGATTTAAACCTAAGACCTAACACCATAAAAACCCTAGAATAAAACCTAGGCAATACCATTTAGGACACAGGCATAGGCAAGGACTTCATGACTAAAACTCAAACAGCAATAGCAACAAAAGCCAAAATAGACAAATAGGATCTAATAAATCTTAAGAGTTTCTGCACAAAGAAACAATCATTACCATGAACCAGCAACCAACAGAAGGGAAAAAGATTTTTGTAATCTATGCCTCTGACAAAGGGCTAATACCCAGAATCTAAAAAGAACTTACACAAATTTATAAGAAAAAAACAACCCCATCAAAAAGTGGGTGAAGGATATGAACAGACACTTTCCAAAATATGCAGCCAAATATATGAAAAAAAAACACTCATCATCACTGGCCATCAGAGAAATGCAAATCAAAATCACATTGAGATACGACCTCACACCAGTTAGAATGGTGATCATTAAAAAATCAGGAGACAACATATGCTGGATGTGGAGAAATAGGAACGATAGGAACACTTTTACCCTATTGGTGGGAGTGTAAATTAGTTAACCATTGTGGAAGACAGTGTGGCAATTCCTAAAGGATCTAGAAATAGAAATACAATTTGGCCCAGTAATCCCATTACTGGGTATATACCCAAAGGATTATAAATCAATCTTTATATAAAGACACATGCACATGTATGTTTACTGCGGCACTGTTCATAATAGCAAAGACTTGGAACCAGCCCAAATGCCCATCAATGATAGACTGGATAAAGAAAATGTGGCACATATACACCATGGAATACTATGCAGCCATAAAAAAAGGATGAGCTCACGTCATTTGCAGGGACATGGATGAAGCTGAAAACCATAATTCTCAGTAAACTGACACAAAAACAGAAAACCAAACACCACATTCTCATTCATAAGTGGGTGATGAACAATGAGAACGCATGGACACAGGGAGGGGAACATCACATACCCGGGCCTGTGGGGGTGGGAGGCTAGGGGAAGAATAGCAGAGGGTGGGGGCACTAGAGAGGGATAATATTAGGAGAAATACCTAACGTAGATGATAGGGTAATGGATGCAGCAAACCACCATGGCACATGTATACCTATGTAACAAACCTGCATGTTCTGCACATGTACCCCATAACTTAAGGTATAATAGAAATAAATAAATCAAAAAAATATTAGATCCAGGTGCTTGTCTTTAAGCCAAATTAACTACAGCCTTTTGATAAACATTACACACTGTATACAGACAGGTAGAAAAAAACCCAGTTCCTGGGTGGGGCCATTTAAGAGACAGGGCTTGGGCGCCCAGAATGGTGGCTCATGCCTATAATCCCAGCTGTTTGGGACGCGAGGCGGACGGATCACCTGAGGTCAGAAGCTCCAGACCAACCTGGCCAACATGGTGAAACCGTGTCTCTACTAAAAACACAAAAATTGGGCCGGGCGCGGTGGCTCACGCCTGTAATCCCAGCACTTTGGGAGGCCGAGGCGGGTGGATCACGAGGTCAAGAGATCGAGACCATCCTGGTCAAAATGGTGAAACCCTGTCTCTACTAAAAATACAAAAAAATTAGCTGGGCATGGTGGCGCGTGCCTGTAATCCCAGCTACTCAGGTGGCTGAGGCAGGAGAATTGCCTGAACCCAGGAGGCGGAGGTTGCGGTGAGCCGAGATCGCGCCATTGCACTGCAGCCTGGGTAACAAGGGCGAAACTCCGACACACACAAAAAAAAAACACCACAAAAATTAGCTGGGCGCGGTGGCTGGCACCTGTAATGCCAGCTACTCTGGAGGCTGGCTGAGGCAGGAGAATTGTTTGTACCCGGGAGGCAGAGGTTGCAGTGAGCCGAGATCCCGCCACTGCACTCCCGCCTGGGTGACAGAGTGAAACTCCATCTCAAAAAAAAAGAAAAAAAAGAGACAGAGCTAGGAAAACATGCAGACATGCAGATATCCAAACTGTGAGGGCTCATTCCCTCAGGCAGAATTGCTATAAACTAAGCTTTCCCAGTAGTTTCCAACCATGACCTCAGGATGTAAAACAAATTGGATGCTTGACTTCACAACCAAAACTTCGCAGAGAATACAGTGATAGTTGGGGGTGGAATAAGGGTCGGGGCTAGCCTAGTAAAACATCTTCTAAAGGAAAAAAAAAAAAAAAAAAAAAAAAAAACCTTTAAAAGTTAGCTTGCTGACAGGGTAGAGAAGGAGAAAGAAAAGAAACAGTTTGAAAGCGCAACATCTTATTCTTATGCAAGCGGTTCCTCCACCAGAGGCAAGTTTAGGCTTCATTACTGACCCACGGAATTAAACCCCTTAGCCAGGCTTAATTCCAGCCGGCTGTGCAGAACCTTGGGCCAAGCCTGCCAGCTCCACCAGGGAGCGGAAGGAGCTGTTGCTCACCAGTGGGGCCGCAAAAAGAAAGGAAAAGGCCGCGGAGCTGCGGCAGAGGGGAGGTGGCATGACTTACCCCACACTCAGAATTCTGAGGATGAGAAGGCTTCATAGTAACAACAGCGAAGGGTTTTGAGTCCCCATTTCACTCAGAGCTTCTTGAACCTCCACGTTGCGCCAAAAATGTTGCACGACTTTTCCTTACTTCAGCTAAAGATGGGGTTCTTGTCAGTCCCTACGCTCACAGACGGTTTAAAGGATGAGTAAAGCAGGGTTTTACTGGCGGGAAAGGAAAAAAAGAAAAAAAAGTGGGGGAAACACGGACTCCCGCAAGGCCAGAGTCCCTCCGCTAGAGCACTTACTGCTGGGAGGTCGGAATCCGAGGTTCCACACAGGAAGAGGAGGGGCCAGGCTCAGGCTCCTCCCTGCTGCAAAAGTCGTGAACTTTCCAAGGCCCCAGGCTGGTTGGAGTTTCTTCAGGGACCACCTTCCATGGACTGTCTCAGAAGGTAATGCCAAATGTTAATTATATGGTGTTTGAATACCTGTGGGAAATCCTAGTAGAGCTGTCCAATAGGAAGCTTTTCTGGGCTAGTAATATTCATCTCACAGTCATCAATATAAAATTTGTAGTGAAAACTAATAGAGTGGGTGAGCTTACCTACTATGCAATACATTTGCATAGTAGGTAATACATTCGCGTAGTATTTCAGCGGGGAAGAGAAAGAGCTGTGAGAAATAACAGCATTTCATAGGTGTGAAGAGGAAGAGAAAAACATTAATTCAACAGCCACTAAAGAAATATTTGTTGTTTTTACTGTAAGTAAGGCGGGGTGCTAGGCCCTCAGGTTATCTTTAAATACGAATCCCAGGCCAAAAAGAAAACACAAGTGACACAGATAATTAATTGCAGCTGTGTTAACTGCGCTAAGGTAAAATGGCAGGATAAGTGATACTGCAAAGAAAGGGAATTTCTTCTAGTCTGGGAAGTTTTTTTTAAAGTAGTGGAATTAGAGAAATTAGTGGAGATTGATGTTAATTGAAAGAAGATACAGGACAGGTGAAGGTGCAGTGTAAGGAACTTAGACTTTATTCTACAGGCAATAAGGTAGTCATGGAGAAGAAAAATAGTTATAAACTAAAATTCATATCAAAATGATTAATTCATGAGAATTCAATGAGAAGTCAGTGAAGTTATAAATCTCTAGGTATGAAGAAATAAGAAGATGCCTTAAATTTTTTAAAAAATGGGCCTGGCGCGGTAGCTCACACCGTATTCCCAGTACTTTGGAAGGCCGAGGCAGGCAGATCACCTGAGGTTGGAAGTTTGAGACCAACCTGACCAACATGGAGAAATCCATTCAAAATACAAAAAAATTAGCAAGGCGTGCTGGCACATTGCTGTAATCCCAGCTGCTCCGGAGGCTGAGCAGGAGAATCACTTGAACCTGGGAGGCAGAGGTTGTGGTGAGCTGAGATAGTGTCATTACACTCCAGCCTGGGCACCAAAAGCAAAACTTTGTGTCAAAAAAAAAAAAATAAAATAAATAGATAGATAGATAGATCAGCTTTGCATTTTCTGACCTATGTCATACAAGCAGCCCACAATTAGTAGGCAATAAAGAGAAATTTCTGAAGAATCACAGACTCATGATGTCTAAATTCAGATTTGTTTATTGCGGCTTGAAAAATAGAAAACAAAATGCTTTTGATAAATTTCCTAAATAACTAATCCATTTTAGGAGGTTCTTTCATCCCTTAGTATATAATACAAATTGCTTTTAATGGAACAACAATTAAATTATGAGAATGTAGTTAGGTTATCATCTACTAAATGCTTTATTAATTGATTTTATAATATCACAGAGCAAAAGAATACAGTTGCAGTTTTCCAATGCAGTCAGATAAAAAATATGATGAATATAAGGAATGTAGGATTTTATACTTTTGATTAGACCACAGAAGAGAAATTCAAGGAAAGTAGTGGATGCTGCAGTATGAATGAATAAAACCTCTGGAGACCAGATTACAGGTAACCATCTTGCTGGAACACCAAGGCACACACAAGAAATGAAGTAACACATCTCAGCCGTCTCAGGGGCCTGTTACTCAATGTTTAGTGACATTGTGTATGTTATTAATCCAAAGCTTGGGAAGCCTTTTAAAATGCTTTAGTATTTGTTCAAAAAAAAAAAAAAGTATTAAAATTGGTAAGAAAATGACAATGATTTCTAATTTTTTTTAATATTATTATTCACAAGCTATCTGATTATGCTGGCATAGCAAAACATAGCAGTATATGTTTATCACACAATAAATTTACTTATGTATTAATAAGTAACATTTTGAAAATATTTATGGAAAGAGAGCTGGAACCTTCTGCCTGCCATGATGACTGGGTTTATCTTGCTTGGAGTGCAAGACAGAAAGAAACATGTTTATGCTCATCATTAAGCTATGAAAAAAAATAGAGTCATGAGCAGGTAACCTCACCTGGATCAACATAATAAATGTCAGAATTGGGTAGGGGACACAGTAAAGGCAAAAAAGAATAGGAGGTTTTTAATCACCCACAGAGTTTTTTAAAAATCACAATCTTTCAATCTGTAAGTCTAACACTAAGTGGTTTGGATTCTACATCAGTTTCTTTCTAGTTCTTTGACTGGATGATTACTAGCACAGTATCCAGGAGGAAGACTATCATCATTATTACATGCCTCTGAGTATGTTACAATATGGAAAATTTAGTATTACAATTTAGACAGATTTTCTTTCTGGAGTTTATGATCTAGAGTTTCTATATTTTAATTGATTACTTAGAATTCAGTAAGCACCTATGCTATGTCTGTTTGTATCCAGTGCATCAAATATATACAGTTTTTACTTTTACTTTTTCTTGGGTTTTAAAAACATAAGCATGAACATGTTTGCAAAAAATTATTTTTATAGTTTCTTATTTTATACTTGGAGACGTTCAATCAGCTGTCCCATGTCTGTGGAAAATGCTCTGCTTTAAAAATATTTACGTTATGTGCTTCCTTTAAGCATTTTGACAAATTCTGTCATTACACAGCCATACCTTCCTTGGATCAATCCACACCCTTCTAAATTTGCTCATTTGTCATTCTGAAATGGAAACAGCCGGAAAGGGGTAGAACATCATCAAACCATTACGTTTTTTTCTAATGCCAACTATTCACCTTTTCCATGTTGAGTATTTTTACTAAATGTACCCACTCGGATACTAGATACAATATTTTAGCCTTTATTTTTGAGTTTCAAATTTTCATGAACATTTTTTGACTTATTTTAAACTACATGACTCTAATATTTTGGTGATTATATACATGTGTGAACATAAATCCCTGTGTTCTTCTTTTCCACACTTTGTTCTCCTTTATTTTGCTACTGCCCAACACAAACTTTGTAAAACTTTTTTAGTGTATGTATAGGAGAATAGTTTTTCTCTTTTAGTAGTTTCATAGTTGAAAACTCCCAGTTATATGCTTTTTAGTCTTTATTAATTTTTCCACATGCTTCTGACAGATTCAAAATATCAAAGTTAAATATCAAAGTTAAAACTTTAAAACCATATTATTCATTAATATAGTTTCCCTTTTGTTCTGAAAGAAACAGTTGTTTCTCAATATGTCATTTGTATATCTACATCATTGATAATACTATTATTCATATAACCTTAATAACGTTATTATAGCCAACATTTATTGAATTTTCAGCTCAGACCACTCTTAGGTTTATAAATTTGATTTTATATTCCTCAAGTTTCCTGACTGTCCTCAGTATTAAGACTAAGCACAATGAGAAAAATAAAGAACGAGTCTGAAGAGTCCACCCAAGGTAGGAAAATAAGAACCAGAGTTACATATTCTTTAATTTCCCTTTTCCAATGCCTATTTTTGAGAAATAGAAACTCTACTATACATTCTACTTATATAAAACAACGCTTTTATTAAATCCTGTTTGATAAATGTCTTTTAAAGAACTGAAAAAAAGCGGTAAATAAATCCATAACATAATTTTGCACATTCTTTCTTAGGTTCATAAAAGAGAACATGCCCTACAAAGGTTAATCACACACACACACACACACACACACACACGCACGCGCGCACACGCACACACAGAGCAAGAGAAAATCTAGTCCTAAACTATTTTTGTGTTTGGAAAATGTGTCTCAGAGTTACAGAATCCTTTCAGTGACTTGAAACAGAGACCTCGGCAATGTAGCCCTGAAAATCCATTATGAATGTGAAAGGAATAAATGTAAAAAGCAGAGTTTATAATTCTTGCAAAGTTGATACCAAGTTCTCCTCTATTCACAATATGTCTAATGACTACCTTAGTAAACAGCTGAGTTAATATGGGCTCTTGGGATTTCACCTCCTGGCTTCAATCATATTTCTGCCAAGTAGTATGTTTTTTAGTGTGAAGACTCTTAGAAAATGTCTAACATGATGCAGTTTATAGAGTTTTCAGTTCACTTTTTTTTTTCTCTAGGTTGTGGGGGTCTTGAGAAATAGACAAAGGAATTACATTTTTCTGAAACATAAAAGAATCTCGTGTAAAGATTCAATAAATGTTAAAGTAAAATGCATGCGTCACTTAGTAAATATTCCGGAATTATACTAATGCATTTAAAAGAAAACGTTTGTGAAACTTAGATGTTTTTGTTGCATGTCTTCAAGCTTCGTTTATGGGCCTTTCCTTCCAAATGTTCTTCTCCCTACTCTTTACTCATCTTTGCCTCAAACCACTTTTTAAGAGTCAGGTTTCAAGAGGCAGAATTTCACTCTTAAACAATTTAATTAAATCATGCTGTTTGCACACTACTAGTTACCTACCAAAGACCACTGCTAGTAAATATATTTATTGGAACACAGCCATGCCCATTTCTTTATGCAATATCTGTGGTTCTTTTAATGCTAAAACAACAGAGTTGAGTAGTTGCAACTGAGATTGTATGCTTCAAAAAGTCTAAAATAGGCCAGGCACAGTGGCTCATGCCTGTAATCCTAGCATTTTGGAAGGCTAAGGCAGGTGGATCACCTGAGGTCAGAAGTTTGAGACCAGCCTGAACAACCTGGTGAAACCCTATCTCTGCTAAAAATACAAAAATTAGCTGGGCGTGATGGTGCGTGCCTATAATCCCAGCTACCCAGGAAGCTGAGGCAGGAGAATTGCTGGAACCCCAGAGGTGCAGGCTGCAGTGAGCCAAGATCACACCACTGCACTCCAGCCTGGGCTACAAAGCAAGATTCTGACTAAAATAAATAAATAAATAAAAGTCTAAAATATTTACTATTTGACTCTCTATAGAAATGTGTAGAAGATGGAAACTAGTTAGTCTCTCCCAATTATGAGCAATTCTTAACATGGTATTAAATGATTTATAATAGTTGGGCTTCTAGTCCCATATCTGCATTCTTTAAGAATACCTTCCTTCCACTATCTACACTGCCTGTTTGTAATTATAGGCTATAACAGCATGATATTCATGAGTAAGTAAAATTTCACATTGGACGCTCCCCTATGACTTAAAACATTGTCTTTGGGATTTCTTCAGTATTTCTTGGGTTGTAGAATGTATTACCACCTTCAATATTTTTTCTTTTTCTTTTTCTTTTTTTTTTTTCTTTTTTTTTTTTTTGAGACAGAGTCTTTCTCTGTTATCCAGGCTTGAGTGCAGTGGCTGGATCTTGGCTCTCTGCAACCTCCACCTCCTAGATTCAAACAATTCTTCTGCCTCAGCCTCTTGAATAGCTGGGACTACAGGTACCCACTACGATGGCTGGCACATTTTTGTATTTTTAGTAGAGACGGGGGAGGGTCTCACCATATTGGCCAGGTTGGTCTCGAACTCCTGACCTCCTGATCTGCTGGCTTCAGCCTCCCAAAGGGCTGGGGTTACAGGTGTAAGCCACTGAACCCAGCCTAATATTTTTAATTGCACCTGAGTAAATTAACAAGAATATCATCAAAAGAAATACAGCCAATGAACTGTGATTAAGAAAGCTTCCTTTATGTTAAAAAAAAAATGAATGAAGCTAATTTCTCTTAAATGTGAGTGTTCCCTAGAAACACACCATCCTATATTATACTTACATGTTGATTAGATGCTTTACTTGCATGCAGTTTTCCTGAAGAAATACTTATTTTGCTGTGTTGATGATTCTTTCTCAACTAGAATTATTAGGGGAATATAGTCGGGTACTAAAAATAAAAGACAACAGGTGCTCAGGCGACCATGACAAATTTAAATGGCATGATCACTTCTCTGTGGTAGATGATTTGTTTTATTGTCTGAAATAACACAATTACATTGCGTTCTACTTCCATCTATAGTTGCATCAAAGAGAAATAAAAGAATAAATTAAGCTGATTTCAAGTACATTTTGGATAATAATTGCAGAGGATTTGAAAGTTTGGCAGGCCAGTTGAAATGTGCCCAAAATTCCACTAACACTGATATCTAATATTTTGAGGATTTTGACTTGACATATATTTTAACTTTCCATCTATTTTCCAAGTGTTTTTGAACAAGCTCCAAATCTCCATTTAGAATAATGAGCAATAAGGATTTTTTTCTTTGCCTTATAATCCAAGAGTATAGATAAGAAAAGCTCCTACCCAGATCATTTTCCCCTAAAGATTCTATCCTTAGACCTTGCTTCCCACTTAAATGTCTAACTCACCCTTTCTCAGTTCTGATTCTATATTAGATGCACCTTGTGATGTTCTAAAAAACAGTGACTTTCAAGCCCTATGCATACCTCAGCAGCTTTGATTGAGTTTATCTGGGGTAACATCAATTTTTTTGAAGATCCCCTTGTAATTCTATCAAAGATTCCCTTCTACACTAGGGTTGAAAACTGCTGGTCTAAATGCCTTAGTAACTATACATGTAGAGCCTATGAAAGGACAAACCCAATGGACTATCAATAGAAGCCAAGTATGAAGTTTCTGATGGAGGTTTGAATGGGCTTGAAATAGCAAAGCAATGCATGGAAATTTAGTTTCTCATAACTGCATGTGAGCAATTAGAATTCACTTCCCAAATTAGTATAATACCATACAGCATACCGTTTGTCATGTGATTTCACACTTAACCAATACCTGCTTATGGTTTAATGAATATAAATGAATATGAATATAAACTGACTACTTGTGCAGAGGGTAGTAATCAGTTGTCCACTATGTGCTTTCATCATAATAATGAATTTAAAAGGGTATCATAATTCTTGAGGCTAGAATTAATTAATACATTTCAGACTGTGAACTTACATGGGACCTAGAATATAAGAATAAGAAAAGTCATTGTTTCTCATCAGTGGACATCTTTAAGAATGAGGTAGATATATGGCTTTCCTGGAATAAGAAAGAAAGAAGCTTCAGTGAAGACAGGAGGTTGAATTTTGTTGATAATCATCAAGGGCTCCTCCAATCATGTGCCTCTCTTGGGGCAGAGGCAAGATAAACAGTGTAGCAGAGTGAAGTGCTTCACCTGTTGCTTTAGTTAGATGGTCTAATCTTGTAACTAGGCTCTTGGATATTTCTAGTGAACATACAGTGAGATAATAACCTAAGGGGTTACAAGCTAGAGGATGGAAGTAACTCTCCAAACTAGCTTTATTCTTTCACAAATGTAATTAAGTAAATTCCAAAATCTTGATATTTTTGTCTTTTATCATCAAAAAATTAACCCATAAATCTGAAAGTCATTTATTCATTCATTTATTCAATTCAATCTATAGCAGTTTTCTATATTTTTCCTAACTATACTTCATTATCCACATTGAAATTTCTACCATGCTTAATCCTATTATTAGTCTTCTTCACTTCGTTGTTCATTTCTTCTCTTTCCCGTTCTTTGTCCTCTCTTTAAAAATAGATCTCTGTTCTCAGGTTTTTCTGTTTAAATTACAAAATTAATACATCCTGTTGTAACAGGAAAACCAATACAATACAAAGATATGTAAAAATGTCACTTATCATTACCCATCTGCTCCAGGCGATCAACTTTAGTAGCTTGGCATTTTTCTTTCTGCATGATTAGTTTATTTAAGCTGTTGTCACAACTTTTTTTTTCTATTTCCTTCAGGGGAAAGAATATTTCCTAGAGCAGCAACTAAGCAAACAGCTCTATAGTGAAGTGCTAAAATTCAGTCTCCTGGATTTAGAATGCTTGTTTGAATCTGGCTTCCACTATCCACTATAAATGAGGCAACCTAAGCTTGGAGGACTCTGTTTTTTTCATCTGCAATATGAAAATAATAACCTAACTTCATCATATGGAGAGTGTGAGGATTTATGTGCACTAACGCATATAAAGTATTAAGATGTGATATGGCATCTAGACAACTACAAATAAAGGATGATTTTTATTACCAATCAACTTTTATGCTGATTATCTCATGCATTTTAGAAAAGAGAACATTTCCAAGTTGTTTTTCTCCAATCTGTGCAAGAAATATTTTCCAATGTGCTAAGCCTACAGCAAGAGCCCACAGGAGCTGAGTGGGACCAGAGCTGTGACAGATTTATTTCAGGGAATGGGTAATTTAAAATCATTCTGTATGGCAGGACATTCAAACTAAAGATAGATATCGGTGCTAATGGCACTACATCATGATTGTTTTTCAGATATTTTATTAACAAGGGAGGGGTTGGGTGTGAGTGGGTGTGTATAGATGACCTGCTCATCTGAATACATAAGCAAGTCCAGGGAAAAAGCAATGACCAGCCAACTCCCAAGTACTCAAGTTACTCTTTTTCTCAAGCCTTTTCTTGAGAAAAGCTTGTATATTACTTTCAGGAGAGAAAGGCATCAATTGTTAAGGCACTGGATTGTTCTCTGTGGCTAGGTATATATCTTATACTCAGTGCTAAATATATAGTAGAGTGTCAATAAATATGAATGAAGAAATGGATGGACAAATGGATCAATGATTAACTGGGTGGTTAAATAAAAGGTGCAGTTCTCCCACTGCATTCCTCTTGTCTGCTGAAAAGACCGAGAAAGACCACACAAGGCTGTGCTTAAAATATTTTTAGTGTCAATGAGGATGTTTTTAAGATATCCTTATTCTAAGAATGTCTCTAAGTTTCCTCATCATTAAATTGAAGCTCATACTTTCTCAGTGTTATGGTGCATGGATTACTTGGGACAATGTGTGTGTGAATTTTTTTTTCATATTATACTTATTCAATGGGTAATTATGAAAATCAAATAGAGTGTTAGGATGCACTAAAATGAAGCTTTGTATGGGCCTGGCACAATGGGAAAGATGAATGAATGAGTGAATGAATAAATGTGTGGGGAAAGCATCTAGATAAATTATGGCCCAGCTTTTGCTACTGGTCAAGGATGACTACACACTTACACCAAGTGTCATCACACAATAGCTGTAGACTAAATCCATCTCCCCAACCCTGTGTTTGTTTGTTTGTTTGTTTGTTATGGCTCCAGACAAAATTCATAGACATTTGTTTTCTCTCTGGCTATCTAAGTATCTCCATTATCACCTCAATTTTGCCTCTTTATTCACAAAGCCTGAAATATTTAATATCTGCTCTGTACAGGAAATGTTTTCTGACTCTCACTGTACTATAGGCTCCAAGACTGCTGAGTCAAGTATGATATTATCTACTCAGCACCTCACTCTCTGCATGACTTATTATGGTAACCACTCCCTCAATGACTATTTAATGAATGAGTAAATAAAGGTATAAATATATTCTTCACTCTACTCTTAATGCATGTGCACTAAGCTTCAATACAAAAATTATTTTTTATCAGAGTTCATAGAAAGAGACATTTTACATTTTACTAAGATAGAAAATAAAAATTATAACTACATTATTAAATGCAAATTGTTTAAAAATGTTTTCGAAACATAGTGTGTATAATGATGAATTATTTTCTATGTATCTCCAGAGGTAGATTGTACTTCTCCAGCTTATGGTTGAGATTCTAGCCGTGTGTACTTTCATGTGTGGATATACAGGAAAGATGATATTCACAGGCCGAAAAGCCTTCTTGTCCAGGATGGAGTTTACCTGGGAGAGTTTGTCTTTTGGCTGGTCCTTCCTTTTTCTTTTAAAAAATTTCAGGTGGGGAGAACTGCATATCCAGTTATGCTAATGGAACCACAGAGGAATCTTTTAGCTTCGCTCTGTGTACTGTTCACAGTGTGGAAAAATTTTCACTTAATACAATTCTTTGGTCTATAAAAGCCATGTTACTTAAAAAGTGCTTTCAAGATTCTCAGTATAAGTAGAACAGAGTCGATTTAAGTGCATGTGCCCTTTATTGCTATTTATAAACTCTATCAGCCTCCATTTTTATGTTTCTTTGTTCTTTTTTTTGTGGTATTTTATCTGATTTCCTGTAGTCCTTTAATATAAATTACTTCAAATTTTTTTTTGAAGTAGGTAGTATAACCAGAATTTCTAAATATGATATAAACTATGTTTATAATCTTCTGAGACATTTCTGACTTAAGTAATGATTTTCTTTCCTGAAACAATCAATATATGCTTATTTGCCAGACTGCCTCCACAACATTCATGGGATTCAGAGTTAAGAATACTAATGGAAGGCCACAAACCCATATTTCTAAATAGCTAAAAGTTATAAATAAGCTAATATACTGTTAACTAAAATACATTATATCTCCCTATGCTGACAAATATGTGCCATTATTCTGGCCTGGAAGGCAGGTTTGAACTTTCAGGGAGGGTCGTAACAAACCCTTGCCACCTGTTCTTCTCCTTCTCTTGTTCCATGCCGCTCCTTGTTTGTTTGTTTGTTATGGCTCCAGACAAAATTCATAGACATTTGTTTTCTCTCTGGCTATCTAAGTATCTCCATTATCACCTCAATTTTGCCTCTTTATTCACAAAGACACAAAATCTCCCAACTCCACCACATTGCCCTTTGGCCGTCCTGCAGCCCTTTGAGTGTGCTGTAATCTGTCTTAAATTGACCCAGAAATGTTTGGGCAAACAAATCTCAAGCCCTAGGGGATTAGACTATGGACTAAGATGTGGGTACAGGCTCTAGTGGGCATGTTCTTTTGATGCTGTGGTTTCACGCAGTTCCTGGCATAACCAGAAGAAGGCCAGGATGGGCTCCCTAAATCCACAGGATTTTGGCAGAGTCTTCTTTTGTTAGTGTATAAGAGAAGCATTTTGTCATGTAATGAAAAGAACATTGATGTTGAAGTCAGCTGTAGCCTCTAATTTCAGCTCAGAGTTTTATTAAGACTGTGATCCTGGTGAAGTTGCCCAAACTGTCCTACCTTTGGTTTCCTTATCTGCCTACTTTATTATAATTTCAGCGAGAGAGAAAAAAAGATAATGGATGCAAAGCATTGGCACAGTGTTTGATGTCCAGAAAATGTTTTTTAAAAGTTGGTTCTTTTTACTATTACACAATTAGTAAATATTTAGTAAACTATTGACTTTGTTTATTTCATTGTATTGATTATAAATCTTTACTCATACCCCTCTGTAACTCACAGGAGATGGCTTTAGTCTTAATAAACCAAAAGGCTGTTTCAGTTTTTGTAATGATGTGAACTGAAGTTCTCCTCTGGAACCTCAGTTTTCATGACTGTGTATATAAGTCCTGGCATTTGACTGGCTTCATCTGCTTGCTTCTCACTTTTTGATCAATTGATAGCTAGTTCAGATTGATATCTGGCTGTATTGAGACATGTTTGATCTTGAAATAAGAGCCCAATAATAAATCAATACCCCATGGAGTCTTTTGGATTTGATCTAGGTCAAAAATCTCTTTTATCATCAGGATTCTTTGATGTAGGTGACCCTCTGGCCTTTTGATGTGCCAAATGCCTAGAATGGGAGAGGCTTAACAAAATAGCAAGTCCAATTTGGCTTTGTGGAGGTGAAGAAGTAAATGACTTTTAGGTAACTGGGAACTACGTAGATATGTGAATCAAGACTCTTGTTTCTTTTTTCCGTTATATTCTCAAGTTCCTCTATCAGCATGTATCAGTCAATAAACCATCGGTTTTACCTTTTTTTCTTGTAAAGTAGTTGTTTTATTTTTCTGTACCTTATAACTCATTTTTATACATTTTGTTATGACTAATAACCCCCTTTTAGATTTTTCCAGTACTTTTCACATTTATTCACAATAATGACAAAAAAGTAATAAATATACATTATGGACTAGGGTGTATAGGGCATGGAGATATAACTGTGAAAAATATAGAGCTATGATCTAGTGGGAGATGCTGATGTTTATATTAGGAAAACTACACAGGAAAGACTTCTATTTCATACTTAGGCATACAGAAAACACTCTGAAGAAAATAATACTTAAAGAATAATAGAGGGTGCATGGAGAAAGACAAATAAAGGGAGGAGGAATGAGGAAGTAGTAAACAAAGGAGGTTGAAAAATAGAAGAATACAAAATGTTACAGGCAGAAGGAATATGTTTTGTAAATCCTCGATGTGATGGGCACGGGCACTAAGCTATCTATGGTTGAGTAACAAATTATCTTAACACTTACAGGCTGGAAACAACAATAAGAACAAAGACACAGTTTTTGTACATCAAGAATCCAGGCATGTACTGTCTGGGTCCTTTGGATTCAGGGTCTCACAATGCTACAGTCAAGTTGTTGCATAGGGCTGCAGCCATCTCTAAGCTGGGCTAGATTGGAATTCACATTCGAGGTCATTAATTTGGTTTTGAGCAAGTTTTAGTCTCTCATCATTTGTTGGGTTGAATATCTCAGTTCCTCTCTGTTTTATCTGGCTGTTGATCAGAAAAATTGCTTCCTTGCTACATGTGCCTCTCCATACAGCATCTTAAGAGTTTGGTAGCTGGATTCCATTAGGGCAAGCAATGAGAGACTAAGGCAAGATGGAAGATAGAAGCTACAGTTTTCTTGTAACTTTAATTTCAGAAATGATGTCACACCTTTGCCAGATTCTCTGTGTTGGAAATGTCACTAAGTCAAACCCACATTCAAAAGGTGGGAATGATGCAACATCATGAATACCATGAGGCAAAGATTTTTAGGGGCTGTTTTAAAGGCTGCCTTCTATAGGCAGTAGAGTATACTTAAGTATACTGAAAATACTACTGTATGTTTGGAACATAATAGTGATAAAGTAAAGGGAAATTAGACTGGATAGCTAAGCATTAGCCAGATTGCAGAGAGATTGAGAAGTCATGTTAAGGATCTGGTGTTTCATTGTAAGAACAAGAGTTTAATGTGGCTCTTTTAATTATCATATCTGCATTTTAGATAGTTATTTTGGTTCTAGTGTGGAGACTAGGATGTGCTGGGTTGCATTTGAGGCTGCTATGATAATCTGGCTGATAAAAGTGGCTGTTTAGAGCATTAGAGTAAGAAGAGAAAGAAGTGGTTGAACTCAAGATTATCAGGTTACCAATCCAAAAGATACAGCATAGATTATGTATTAGGTGGCAAGGGAAAGGCAAATTAAGGTTGAAACAATTTCTTGAGGAAATTACTGAAATGTAGTTTCATTCACTAATTGTGTTTGGATGGTAGGTAAAGTCATTACTCATGTGAGATCTGTATGAATTTTGAAGAACTGTGAGACATCAAACTGAAGATGGCCAGTAAACATTTGAAAACATGATTTGGAGCTCAGAACTAAAAACTGGGTTGCAGTTAGGGATATAAGTGTTACGTGAACCTTAGGTGGTACCATTAGAGTGAATGAGATTCTAGAGAGAGGGATCAGCACCAGGCAGAGGTATCCCCGTGTGGAACATTTTGACAATAGCAAATAAAATGGATTCATGTGAGAAGTTACAAGAAGGAGGCGGAAAAGGAGTGAGGTTATGCAAAGCTTTGAAATCAGCCGTTAGGTGTTTGGACCTTTTTCCTTAATGAAAACTGGAGACATCGTTTTTTTTGTTGGTATGTATTTTAGGAATGGGAATGTCATAAATGCTTGTTTTATAGATAAGCAGTTTGTGTGTGATTTGTGTGTGTTCGTGAAGTGTTATAAGAGTCTCTGTTCATGTTCGTATAGGCCAGGTAAAGACCAGATCAACCATATGTCCTCTTTGGATACTGCAAATGTCTGAATAAGCTCATTGGAACTCTGGTTCTCTAATTATTGACTGTTTCATCAAAAGAGTTGTTATCTTCAGTATAGAAGCTGTCACAATATTTTTAAGATATTGAATGGAAATACATTTGCTATCTGCTTATTTTTCTGAAAAAAAATAGAACACAGAATTCCTATATACCCTTTATTCAGCTCTTCCAAATGATAACATTTTATATAAATCTAATTTTCAAAACTAGGAAATTAACATTTATGCAGTTTTATTTCAAACTTTGTCAAGTACCCATGCAATATTTTTTTGGATTAGGATTCAATTCAGAATCCTAGTTTTATTTGCAGACACAATGACTAAATGGTATCATAATAATAATTACATTTTTTCTTTGAGTTCATGAAGAGAAAATTTCCATTTTAATGTGTATGCTGATATTGTAACATAATCAGAGAATATTTGTTTTGGATGCAATTTTGCTTCTCTTTCAGCAAATAAATTCCAGTAGTGTATAATTCACTTAGCCTAACTAGAAGCCTTAGAAATATAACCAATGCCCAGGGCTAATCCAAAGAAAACAGAAAAAAGACAAGGATAATCCAACAAGACCAACCGCAAAATATGCTCAGGGTTTTAGATTTAGTTGTATGAGAATGGGTAATACCTTGAATAAATGAACACAATACTTCTGGGAAAGCAAAGGTTTTGGCAAGGAAATTGAGAGTGTTTCTGTTCAAGTTTTTCCTCCTCAAAATTGGCGAATTATCTTTTAAATTTTATTTATTTGGTATTTATTGTTTTATAACATTTTATTTTGAAATAATTTTATACAAAAAGGTCACAAAAATGTAACAAGAAATTCCTACTTCTAGTGTTGAGTGCTGTTGCTGCCATAGGAGGACAGGCTGTTCTGCCTTGCTGACTGGTCTAGGGGGTTCAGGCATAACTGATAAGGTACCTCCAATGAAACGGTGACCAGGTGGGCACAAGTTACTACCACACATAACAAGAGACCCTTGCCTCCAACATTGTGAGAGGATATGAAAAAGAAGACCTTTGAGGGACAAAATCTACCAAAGCACACACAACTGAAGCCAACAAGCTGTCCCTTGAAAATGATACACCACAAGCAAAACAGAAAAAGAAAAAAGAAAGAGTACCTAAATGAAGATGTGAATGGATTTATGGACTACCTAAGGCAGAACTCACAAATGGTTCATGATGGGGAGATGATAACAACAATTAGGCAGTAAGGGAATAAATTGCAGTTGTTTTAAAGAAAGACAGTCTTAAGGGAAGGAAAACAATTAATGACAAGTAGCAAAGAGAAATACAATGGTATGTTTCCATTGCAGAAAGCCTGGTCTTACAACTGCAGATTGCTCAACCACCCAGAAAATCAAGATATGGGAATGGAATGTGTTATGGGTGTGGGTCTGGGTCCACAGAGCACAGAATAAGCAAGGGCAGAGCTAAAGTAGCCCCAGCTCTTGGTAAATTTCCTTTTGCAAATGTTTTTTGGTGGGGAAATGAGACAACTGTCCAGATCTTGTCCTCATCATCCCAAAGGACTCTGCACTGGTGGTGGTGGTTGCAAACTTTGTTGCTGTTTGGAATATTTTAAGAAGTATTGCCCTGAAAGTCAGCATTCCGATCTTTGGAATGGTCACAGTTGATTACTGGTCAAAGGGAATGAGTGCAGACTATGAAGAAATTAGATGATTTAAATCACAGAAATCCAAAAGAAAGATACCTAAAATTGTTGTTTTTTGATAGTGAGTATTATTATTGCTACTCACAACCTTGTTGTTACTTTCCAAACAGGACATGCTTCACAAATTAGAGCTGCACTCCCTTGGAGCCAAGACTTTATTGTAGGTATCAGTATGATTGAGGTGCGGTCAAAAAGTTTTCTATATTCTGTTTATCAAGAAGTACTTCTATCACTGTTTGGAGAAAATCACTGAAGGAAATAATAATATTAAATCGAATATTCTAAAGGAATATATATTTAACTGATACAACTTAGATGTAACTAAAAGGAGATATAACTTATTGTAACAATCATCTTTTTAAAAATGCAAAATTACACGTTTTTGATAATTAAATTCATGTTATAGATTTTTGGCAAAAAATACCAAGAATTATGTATTCCCTCAAATATTGGAATTTTTGAAGAATCCCATTTATTAATTATTAGTCTCTTTACCATCAGACATTTAACAAATGGAGAAATTGTCTTTGGAGTTACATAGGGATCAAAACATATGCCTTGTTATTTATAAAGCTGAATTAGATAATAGACCATAGACTTGATTCCTTTCTCTTCTGAATTGAGTTAGTCATTCAGGCAAAGGCAAAGCAGATAAGTAAATCCAGATGCCTTCTTAGGCAGAAGCAGGGACTCTCCAGGTGTTTTATTCTAAGAGGGAGAAGAGTAAACGTGAATAAATTATAGTCGCTCAGTAAAATCTATGGACCAATAACAAGTTATACCATGGTTTTCTTAGTCTTGTTTGTGCTGCTGTAACAGAATACCAGAGTATAAATCTTCCAATTTCTAGGGAACAAAAATGTATTAACTCGTGGTTCTGGAGCTTGGAAATCCAAGGTCAAGGAACTATCCTCTGGTGAGGGCCTACTTTGTGTGTCATGCCACAGGAGAAGGGTAAAAAGAAGGAGAGTGAGAGAGGCAAAGGGGGCCGAACTCACCTTTGTATAAGGAACTGGCCATGGTGATAATACACCACTCCAACAATGGCATCAGTTTACTCTGCCGTCATGGCCTTGTTACCTCTCATCTGCCATCATGGCCTTGTCACCTCTCATCTGGTGCCATCTCCCAACACAGTTGCATTGGGGATTAAGTTTCCAAAACATGCTTTTTTGGTGACATATTCAAACCATAGCATTCTGCCCCAGCCCCTAAAATTTTTGTCTTTCTTGTATGCAAACTACATTAATTGCATTCCAATAAATTCAGAGTCCTATTTCATTCCAGCACCATCTCAAAAGTCCAAAGTCCAGAGTGTCATCTAGGTGAGATTCAAGGCACAATTCACCTGCACCAGGTCCACTTGAGCATTGGCTGTGGCAGCTGAGAAGCACTGCACTGGAATTTGGAGAACAGAGACTTGAGGTGGCCTAAGTTCCGAGTGCTGCCCTAGTGATACGGCTCTGATGAATGGAGTAACACCAAGTTCTTTGTCTCGCATCAAATTGGGAAAAACAGTGATGGAGTGGTTTTAAGGAGCAGAGAGTTTAATAGGCAAGAAAGAAGGGAGAAGAAAGAAGGAAGAAGCTCCTCTGTACGGAGTTGGGGGGAGCTCCAAAGCTGAGAGAAGAGACCCCAAGTGGGGCAGAAGCTAACCAGGTGTATGGAGATGGTGTCTGATTTGTGTTTGGCTCAGGAGATTGGTTTGACAGGCATGTCATTCACGTAGCCTGCAAAAAAAAAAAAAAAAAGAAAAAAAAAAAACTAGCCTTCTTACCCTAGTCCTTTAATATGCAAATACAGGGTCCCATGATGTTCTACACGTGGGGATTTGTGGGGGTAGCCAGGTTGTCAGGCATAGGTGAGGGCAAGGGCAAGAGGACAACTGTGGGAATGGCCATGTTGAGTGGACCCAGTTTCTGATGGCCTGCTGATCTGCAACAGTCATATAAGATGGATAAGAAACTAATCCTTGATGTTTTGTACCCCTGAGGTTTAGTGGGTGCATCGTTACTACATCATGGCTTCGGTTCTGAAAGATGAATCAATTTTCAGCCTATGGAGTAGTTTTCTCCCTATCAAAGGGAAGAAAAGTATTGATGGAAGTCCAATTTTATGGGATACTAAGGACTTTTCAAGAAGGAAGTTTTCCCATGAAAAAATAATTATACATAATAATAATTATAACATCACTGGCAGCTAACATCTATAGAGTGCCTATTATGTAACAGTAATTGAGAGACATATGCATTATCTCTTTTAATTACCAGAATGTTATGAGGTAGTTATTATTATTTATCCATTTTGTGAATGAATAACTGAGGCTTAATGGTGTCAGTTCTTTTGCCCATGGACTCAGATAATAAGAGGTCAAACCTGAATTTAAATCCAATTCTATTTGGCTATACTGCCTAAGCTTTTATCTGGTATGCTATACATTTGAAAATACATGTAGGTTTGGAGTGAAACATCTGTGGTATTAATATCTGAGCTATTTAATTTTTATTCAAAATATCTTTAAAAATTTTAACTGAGATGGTTTGGCTGTGTCCCTACCCAAATTTTATCTTGAATTGTAGTTCCCATAATCTCATGTGTCATGGGAGAGACCTAGTGTAAGGTAATTGAATCATGGAGGTGATTTCCCTCATGCTGTTCTGGTGATCATGAGTTCTCATGAAATCTGATCGTTTTATAAGCAGCTTCCTCCATTTTGCTCAGCACTTCTCCTTCCTGCCACCATGTGAAGAGGGGCATGCTTGCTTCCCTTTCCACCATAATTGTAGGTTTCCTGAAGCCTCTCGGCCATGCTGAACTGTAGGTAAATTAAATGTCTTTCCTTTATAAATAACCCAGCATTGGGGTATGTCTTCATTAGTGGCATGAGAATGGACTAATACAATAACCCACAAATATTATCTAGCAAAATACATTGTAAGTTTTTGTCAAAAACAGAATTTTTTTAAATAGTGTAATATGGTATGTTCAGAAATCAGATTCTCTCCTTTTTTCTGGGTTTTGGTTGATACTTGTGGCTAGTAGTTTGTTTTGTAAGCTTAAGTTTATTTTTTAAAGACTGAATATTTTTTCATGCATGTCCATTGAAATGACTGTTCCATTAGTTTAGCAGTGACTTGCAGAGATTTCCTTAAATGTCTGTGCTCCTCCTGCTCCCTACACTCCTCCCAAATAAATGTTGCATTCTTCTAAAAGTAATAATAAAATCAAACAAAAGTAAGAAAAAGTATCTTAAAAGAGTTAATAATTTCCCATGATCCTTGTTTTTTAAAACATTACGTAGTATACTTTTTTTATTGGGCTGCTGTAACAAATTGCCACAAACTGGGTGGCTTAAAAAAAAAAAAAGAGGAATTTGCTCTTTTACATTTCTGGAGCCTGCAAGTCTAAAATCAAGCTGTCTGCAGCATGATGTTCCCTGAGGGTCCTAGGGAATAATCTTTCTTTGATTCTTGCTAGCTTTTGCTGGTTTCTGGCAATCCTTGGCATTTCTTGGTTTATACCTGCATCTCTCTGATCTCTGCCTCCATTACGTGACCTGCTTTTCTCTACGTGCTTTGGTGCGCCTTCTGTTTTTCTTGTAAACATACCAATTATTGGATTTAAAGCCCACTGAAAACAGTATTAACAGCTTCACTATTTCCGTTTCTACATTTGAGATACTTTTGCCAAGCATCTATTAGAGGCTACTTTAGGAGAAAGTAGTCCATGGAAAAAAATGCATACTACTTATCATGACTTGAATACTTTCCTCTAAATCTTAGATCCACCCAGATCTTCAGAATGTGACTGCAATTGGAAATAAAATTCTTTGCAGGGTGAAAGAAATATTATGAAATTTTATTCTCTCAGAAATAGTCCATATTTGTAGATTTTAGGTGTTTGAGTGAAGTAGATTGCTTTGTGATATTTTATTTTTGAGTTGGAGTCTTGCCCTGTCACTGCAACCTCCGCCTCCTGGGTTCAAGTGATTCTCTTGCCTTATCCTCCCGAGTAGCTGGGATTATAGGCATCTGCCACTATTCCTGGCTAATTTTTGTATTTTTAGTAGAGACAGGGTTTCACCATGTTGTCCAGGCTGGTCTAGAACTCCTGACCTCAGGTGATCCGCCTGCCTCAGTCTCCGAAAGTGCTGGGATTACAGGCATGAGCCACTGTTCCAGGCCTATTTTATTTTATATTTTAAGATGGCGCCTTGCTCTGTCACCCAGGCTGGAGTGCAGTGGTGTGATCTTGGCTCATTGCAACCTCAACCTCCTGGGCTCAAGCAATTCCCCTGCCCCAGCTTCCTGAGTAGCTGGGATTACAGGTGCCTACCGCCATGCCCAGTTTGTGTGGTCTCAAACTCCTGACTTCAAGTGATCTGCCTTCCTTGGCCTCCCAAAGTGCTGGGATTACGAGCAGGAGCCACCAAGCCTGGACTGCTTTGTGATATTTTAAAGTGATTCAGGAGGACTTGGAAGTCATTGCAAATAATGTTAATATTCTTTAAAATATGTTATAAAATTTGCCGTTAAACAACTAATATTATATGCAAATGCTGTAACAGAGATGCAACTGCAGCATTAGATGATTGAGAAGATAATGTTTCTGGTTAAAAGATCTAATATTGAAAGGTCTCAAAAGTAGAGAAATTGGTTCCTGAACTTGGATGAAAAATTTACATCCTTATTTTTATTAACTTCTAACTGAAACTTAGTATTACTTTAATATTTTTTGGTTGTCGATGGAAGTGACAAAACTATAATCTATAAATGTTGGTGACAAATTACAGAAGTATTAGCAATATCTGTATTTGTCAATAGTATAACTAACAGATATTTCCATTCCCTTTACAGTAGTTATAGGTATCTCACCATAACATTTATGTTTATCACCATTTCCAATTTACAGCCATTAATAGATACATAACTTTGTCTTGTTATTTAATGTGTTCCTAAAGAAACTTTCATTTTTTTCTATATCACAAATTTTCTTTTGCTACTCAACTAATTTTAATACTTTTGACCTTCTTTGTTACATATATATTGTTTACGGAATTTTCAGAATGGTGTTAAACAGATATTGAAAATAAAATTTTAAAAGACTGTGAACCACAAATAATTAACTGACTTTCAGAAGCTTTTAGTAATATCCTTATTTATATTTCTGGTTTTAACTTATTTCCACATGCATGTAATGAGCACTTACTATATATGGTTCGCTGTGCAAGGTACGAGAAACAAAAATGGATGAAGCATAATAGTCCTTATTCTAACCGGGAAAAAGGCAAGACTATAAGACAAAGCTAATGAAGAAGAAAGAATGTTTAACAGAGGTAGGATGCAGCATTTTAAAGACATTAGAAATGTGTTAACAAAGAGATTCACCTATGAGGTTAATGAATAGGTAAGTGGGTTTCGGCCACAGTTTGATCTGTTTGGCAGCACCTTGTAGATACTCTTGGAAAGGTAGTTTAACAATATCTTGGAGGCCTCGAATAAAAAGACAAGAAATTCATCCCTAATTTAGTAGATACTGAAGAGCTGGTAAGTGTGCGAGCAGGTTATTGTCAGAGCTATAATTTAGGAAGATTAATCTGGTTGTAGGATGTTGCCCTGGAGAGAAATAAAGCAGTAGACCAGTGAGAAGGCTATTACAATGACAAAGTAGAAGTGTTCCAAAGACCTGTATTAGGGTAATGTGGGTGAGAACGAAAAAATGAGAAGGGCACTGAGAATATAGAATCTATGTGATTTAGATAACCAATTTAGATAAGGTAGGTGCAGAATGAATTAAATCTGTGAGACTGTTGTTATTAACAGGCATATTAAAAGAAATGTGACAAATTCTATTTTGGGTATGTTGGGTTTATGGTATTAGTGGCCTTTAGGCAAGATATCTGGATGGAAAAGTCAAGAGGTTAGAAATACAGTACTAAGATGTCCAAAAGGAGCTAATATCAAGAGAGAGTCAACAGCCCAGAGGAGCATACTTTGAATTAATAAATAGCCCACATTCAAGTAATCAGGCTTTCAACTTAATTGAATGCTTAGTTTCTTTCAATTGGCAGTGATTTCTAGTTATGTCTTTGCGTTCTCTTCACAGCTTGTATCTGATTTAATAAAGACCAGCTTTGCATTATTTGCAGTTTGACTAGGGTAGGATGTATGCTTAGCAGAAAACCTGTTCTTAGGCAATTTTCCAGTCCAATTTGCAAACCCCAGAAGTTCTGATCTGCTTTCTAAACTTTAGGTGCTCATCCTAGCAAACAGGAATAGATACACTGCCCGTTAATCTTCATACTCAACTCAGCTGTTCTTTCTTCCTTAGAGCAAAATGATTTAGGGTAGTAATATGAAAGGAAATGAACTAACATGATATAAAAAATCTTGCATAACTTGGAACCTTAACTAAGTTCGGAGTTGCTGCTGATTACTTTCCGATCTCATTCTTTATTTGCAAATGCCACTGCCTCATGGCCACTGAATTCTTATTATATTATTGCATCATTAATCATTATAGGAATACAAATACAGCTCTAGGATAAGCACAAGCATGCTCTATCTTTCACTTGTGTCTTGCAAAGTCTCTCCTTTTATTCATTATCATATTGGAGCTTGAATTTAAATAGCCACTTGTTTCTGAAATATTTTCAAAGTGCTTTATGACCACTGATGTGCAAGTGTCTGGGAAGAAAAGCAACAAGTATTTGGAACTGTATTGGAAGGTGAGTTTAGAGATATAAATATACAACCTCACCTCTCTTAGAATGGAAAATGGTTCATTAGGTTAATCAAAATCATGTTTGTGTTGAACAAGAAAAAGTGCAATACCTCAATGAAAAATGAAATTTAATACTAAGTAAAGTTTTCTGGTCACTTATACACTTTAAGTGCAAGAAAATTAATGCTTTATAATTTGGGCCTAATGAAAAACAAGATACCATGGACAATATTTAGTCATCAAATATTTATTGAGTGTGCTATATAACAGGTATATTAGACATCTGTGATATGTTAGGTAAAAATAGTCAAAAATCATTTTTATCAGGGGAAGGCAGGCATTAAATTGTAGATAAAATAAACATACTATATTTCATAAGGCAATAGCTAGGGAGAAAAAATTAGAAGAGCATAAAGGGGATTGTTCAGGCAGTGATGGTGGAAAAGTTGTAATTTTAAGTGAGTGGGTAAGAGTAGATCTTACTAAGAAGACTTGATAAATGTAAGAAGAGCAGGAAATTTGCTGTGTATATATATAATAGTTGGAGGAAGCAGCTTAAAAAGGGACTAGCCAATGAAAAAGCGCTAGTTTAAAAGCTACAATTCATTATGAATTATACCTTCCAGGAATAGTTTTTGCCTATGCACAGCAAATTATCTTCATGCAGCTAAACAATTTCACCAAAGAAATCCCTGTATCTAAGCTCTTTTATACTAGAGCAGTTGGTAAGCTATGCCCATTAGCTAATTCTGGCCTACCACCTATTGTTCTCAATAAAGTTTTATTGGAAAATAGCCATCCACTTTGATTTACATAGCGTCTCCAGGAGCTTTCATGTTATGACGAAGTTGTATGCTGCAACAGAGAACACTTGGCCTAGAAAACCTCAAATGTTCATTGGGTTACTATTTTTAGAAAAGTTTACCAACTCCAACATAGTATTAAAAAATGATAATAACTCAGGCCAGGCACGGTGGCTCACATTTATAATCCCAGCACTTTGGGAGGCTGAGGCAGGTGAATCACTTGAGGTCAGGAGTTCAAGACCAGCCTGACCAACGTGGTGAAACCCTGCCTCTGCTAAAAAAAAAAAAAATTAGCTAGGTGTGCTGGCAGACACCTGTAATTCCAGCAACTCAGGAGGCTGAGGTGGGAGGAGGCAGAGGTTGCAGTGAGCTGAGAACACGTCACTGCACTGCAGCCTGGGCAACAGAGTGAAACTCCATCTTAAAATAAATAAATAAATAAATATATTAAATAAATCAGAATCCTCTAACTTCTTTGAAGACAAGGACTATGCCTTAATCATAGACTTTCAGACAATATTTGAATATTTTCTCCACCAATTTGTATGTAACATTTACCAAGTTACTTAACTTCCTTAATCCTGGGTTTTCTTCAATACCCACTTCAGAGAGTCAAGAGAATTAAATGAGATAGAGTATTTATTATGCTAGCACAGAGATAATTTCAATCATCAAATCATATATATAGCAAAATACTTGAATCTATGATTAATATAATTGAATATAAAATTAAGATATTAATTTCATATTACTACTATAACAAATTACCACAAACATAGTAATTTAAAACAGTACATATTCATTTCCTTATCATTCTGGAGTTTAGAAGTCCAAAAGGTGTCACTGGACTAAAATCAAGATGTTGGCAGAGCCGCTTTGCTTTCTGGAGGCTCTGGAGGAGAACATGCTTCCATGCATTTTTTAGCTCATACAGTTTGCCTGCATTTCTTGGCCTGTGGTCCCTTCCTCTGTCTTCAAAGACAGCAGTGTAGCATCTTCATATTTTCCAATTCTGAGTCTTCTGCTTTCTTCTTCCTCTTGGAAGGACCCTTGTGGCTACATTAGGCCCACCGAAACAGTACGATATAATCTCACCATCTCAGGGTCAGCTGATGAACAGCCTGAATTCCATCTGTGGCCTTGATTGGTCTTTGCCATATAACCTAACACATTCACATGTTCTGGTGATTAAGACCTAATATATTCAGGAGGTCTTTCTTCTGCCTACAACACTAAGGCCCACAAACTATCTTGCTACAGTCCATGACTATGTAGCTAGTTATGTGTACAGTTAAGAGCTCCCTAATATTTATTGAATGAATGCCCTTTCAATTTTTATTTATTTATTTATCTTGCTGCTTTCAGTATGAGACATTTGCTTAATTTCACAGAAGGCACTGAAGCAACACTATGTCGATAGGACGAGCATCTTCCTAAAAAAATCTGATTATTTTAAGCCTCTCATCTATCAGGACTTCATTATACCTGGAGAGATGACACAGTCAAAGAAGAAATACTGGTCAATACTTTTAGAATTTCATTCTAAGCTTTGACTTATTCTGAATAGATTTTATTTCTGAAATTCTAACTGGGGATTAGATAGGTCAAGTGTTAGCATGAAGGTGGAAAAAAATTAATCTACATCAATTCTGAATACTACAAATGTTTACCATCAAAACAATGGGGATCTTCAAGATGGTGGCAGAGGCTGCAAATGGACTCCCTTGTCATGCCCACTCCATTCTTACATATAAGTCCTACCCTAGCACATGGCTGCATATCCAAGTTCATATTGCACAATCTCCCATGTACCTAGATGTGGCTACATGACTGGGTTCTATTCAGTGGTATATGAGCAAAAATGATTAGCAACTTGTGGGTCATGGCCTTAAAAAAGAGAGGTTCACTCCTTTTTTCTTTTTACATTGGCCTGTCTGCAAGACCCAGAATCCTTAAACCGTAATCTGCACACTGTATATCAAGGAAGGCAAAGACCAAAAAATAGAAGGAACTAAGGAGATTCTTGATATCTTAAGCCCTCTGTAATAGGTTTGAAGGGCCAAGTAAGCTGTGAATAAACCTCTGTATTGTATAAGCCACTGCATTTTTGGGTCTCTGGTAACAGAAGCCTAATGAGCATCTTTATGAAAGCAAGGTT
The DNA here is from genome assembly GCF_009761245.1 of Sapajus apella. Taxonomy (NCBI): domain Eukaryota; kingdom Metazoa; phylum Chordata; class Mammalia; order Primates; family Cebidae; genus Sapajus; species Sapajus apella. The sequence continues at coordinate 22,997,418 of NW_022436954.1, forward strand.
AATCAAACCCCTTGGTGACTATAACTAATCTCTCAAATATTATTCTAAGGTCATATCATCTCCAGACCTGTGTTTGTATCTGGTGAGTCAGTTAAAATGGAAGCCGAGAAATCAAAACCAAAAAACAGTGCTTGGAAGCATTGGATTCTTATGGTGATAAGTAGCTTTCTAGATGGAAAGGGGCCTTTACCGTTTATGTATCTAAACATCAGACAAAAAGATGCAAAGGTTTTGTGAATATTTTATTATTTTTAAAGTTTTGTAGTAAACTCTGTAATGTGTATGCAATTTTAAAAGCTAAAAACACGTTGGCACTATAAATGGGACAGAAAGAGGAATTATAGGCATCCTATCCAGCATTTCAGATAGATTTGCAGGTTGGAGCATATTTCTACCCATTGCTCGAAATACAAGGAAGATGTACTCAAATGGCTTTAGTTGTTATGAGACTACTGAATTCCATAGGAAATAAATTAGAAGAGTTTATTCACAGTGTTTTTAAAGGGGCAGTATATTGCACTGGTTAAGATTGCTGGACTGGATTAGGAATCAAGGAGACCTGGAAGTCAATACTAACTGCCACTGCTCACTCTGTCAATTTGGATGAGGGGCTTCATTTTTGTGCCTGTATTTCCCAATCTGTCAAATGGGATTAACCTTTCTTTCTAAAATGGTGATATGTTTTGGCTGTGTCCCCACCAAATTTCATCTTGAATTGTAGCTCCCATAATTCCCATAATTAAATCATGTGGACGATTTTCCCCATACTGTTCTCCTGGTAGTGAATAACTCACAGGAGATCTTACGGTTTTATAAGGGGTTTCCTCTTTAGCTTGGCTCTCATTCTGTCTTGCCTGTTGCCAGGAAATATGTGCCTTTTGCCGTCCACCATGATTATGAGGTTTCCCCAGTCATGTGGAATTGTGAATTCTTTAAAACTCTTTCTTTTATAAATTACCCAGTCTGAAGTATGTCTTTATCAGCAGCATGAAAATGTACTAATACAAATGGTTAACTTTTTTTTTTTTAATATAGCATTAATCTTTCTTTCTAATATTATTGTGAGACTATGGCATATATTGTGAATAGCAAATTGCCAGACACACCATAAAAGAAAAGTAAAAAATAGTGGTTAAAATTGATATTAATATCAGCAGGGTTTTTTTTTTTTTAATTTTAGGTTCAAGTGGTACATGTGCGGGTTTGTTACAGTTTGTTACAGGGTAAATTGCATGTTGCTAAGATTTGGTATAAATGATCTTGTCACTCAGGTAGTGCCCATAGTACACAATAGGTAGTTTTATAGTTCACACCCCCTTCCCACCCTCCCCTCTGTGGTAGTCCCCAGTGTCTATTGTTGCTATCTTTACGTCCATGATTACTCAGTGCCTAGTTCCCACTTATAAGTGAGAATATATAGTATTTGATTTTCTGTTCCTGCATTAATTTGCTTAGGGTTGTGGCCTCCAGTTCCATTCATCTCACTGCAAAGGACATGATTTTGTTCTTTTTATGGCTGTGTAGTATTCCACAGTGTATATGTACCATATTTTTTCTGTCCAGTCCACCCATGTCGGGCATCTAGGTTGATTCCATATCTTTACTATTGTGAATAGTGCTGTGATGAACATATGAGTGCAGATGATTTTTATATAATGATTTATTTTTCTCTGGCTATATACCCAGTAGTGGAATTGCTGAGTCAAATGGTAGTTCTCTTTTAAATTCTTTGAAAAATGTCCATGCTGCTTTCCACAGTGGCTGGACTAATTTACATTCCTACCAGTAATGGATGTGTTGTCTTGTCTTCATAATCTTGGTAATTTTTTGTTACCATAATCTGTTGATTTTTTGAATTTTAGTAATAGCCATTCTGACTGGTGTGAGATAGTATATCATTATGGTTTTGATTTGCATTTCTCTCGTGACTAGTGATGTTGAGCATTTTTTCATATATTTGTTGGCCACAAAATGTCTTCTTTTGAGAAGTATCTGTTCATGTCCTTTGCCCATTTTATAATGGGGTTGTTTGGTTTTTTCTGGTTGAATTATGTAAGCTTCTTCTAGGTTCTGGATATTAGACCTTTGTTGAATGCACAGATTGCAAGTATTTTCTCCCATTCTGTAGGTTGTGGTTATCTTCTTCTTTTTTTGTTCTTGAGATGGAATTTTGCTCTTGTTGCCCAGGCTGGAGTGCAATGGTGTGATCTCAGCTCACCGCAACCTCCGTCTCCCAGGTTCAAGATGTGCCCCAGCCTCAGCCTCCTGAGTAGCTGGAATTAAAGGCATGTGCCACCATGCTTGGCTCATTCTGTATTTTTAGTAGAGATGGGGTTTCTCCATGTTGGTCAGGCTGATCTCGAACTCCTGACCTCAGGTGATCCATACCCCTTGGCCTCCCAAAGTGCTGGGATTACAGGTGTGAGCCACTGCACCTGGCCTTGTCTTCTTATTCCATTGATAGTTTCTTTCACTGTGCACAAGCTCTTTAATTTAATTAAGTGCCACTTGTCTATTTTTTTTAGTTTGCTGCAATTGCTTTTGGGCACTTGGTCACAAATTGTTCACCAAAGCCAATGTCCAGAATAATATTTCCTATATTTTCTTCTAGGGGGTGTGTGTGGGGGGGGGTGGGTGTTTTATTTTTTAATTTTAATTTTTGTGTAGTTTGAGGTGTTTTATTTAAGTCTCTAATCCATCTTGAGTTAATTTTTGTATACAGTGAAAGGAAGGGGTCTAGTTTCAATCCTCTGCACATGGCTAGCCAGTTATTCCAGCATCATTTATTGAATAGAGAATTCTTTCTTCATTGCTTGTTATTGGTGACTCTGTCAAAGATCAGATGGTTGTAGGTGTATGGCTTTATTTCTGTGTTCTCTATTCTGTCCCATTGGCCTATGTATCTATTTTTATACCAATACCATACTGTTTTGATTAGTGTAGCCTTGTAGTATAGTTTGAAGTCTGGTGATGCCTCTGGCTTTGTTCTTTTTGCTTAGGATTGCTTTTGTCTATTGGGTTCTTTTTTGGTTCTATATGAATTTTAAAATAGTTTTTTCTAATTGTGTGAAGAATGTCATTGGTAGTTTGATAGGAATAACAATCTGTAAACTGCTTTGGGCAGTATGGCCATTTTAAAAATATTGATTCTTCCTATACAAAAACAGAATTTTTTTCGTTTGTGTTGACTTTCATTTCTTTCAGCAGTATTTTGTAATTATTGTTATAAGAATCTTTCATCTCCTGGCTGAGCTGTATTTCTATGTTTTATAATTTGGAAATTGAATTGTCTTCTTGATTTGGCTCTCAGCTTGGACATTATTGGTGTATAGAAATGCTACTGATTTTTGTACACTGACTTTGTATCCTGAAATGTTACTGAAGTAATTTATCATTTCTAAGAACCTTTTGGTGAAGTCCATGGGGTTTTCTAATTATAGAATCATAGCAGTGAAGGGAGGTATTTTGATTTATTCTCTTCCTATTTGGATGCTTTTAATTTTTTTCTCTTGCCCAAATATCAGCAATTTTAATGTTTTTATTTATTAAAATCCAAATTTGGCCATCTATCAGAATTGCCTGAATCACTTTTAAATAAATTCAGTTTCTCAGGTCTTCTCCACAGAACTTTTGATTCAGTAGGTCTAGGTTAGGCCCTCTGAATTTATATTTTTCCACATTAAATAATTGAATTTTCTGTAGCTATCCTCAGTCTACCTAACATCCGGTAGTCTCCTGTTTATACAGCAAACCAGAGAGAGCTTCGCACTTGCATTGCATTTTACGTGTCACATAAATTATTTTTTAACCTTCTCACCCACTCCTTGAACCAAGTTAATGTCATATTCATTTTACAGACAAGATAATTGAAAATATTGTTTATTCATGTAGCTTATAAGCTTTATCTTTTGTATTTACTAACATTCTCATGGATACACGTAATATCTCATATAGCTCTAATAAGGAGAACTAGGCCTATTTATGAACTTTTAATACCCCCTTTTTTCAAATTCTTCTTTACATTGGTGCAAATCTTGAGCTTTTAAGAAACCAAATATTGTGTTTACTACTCATCGGGAATCCTTTAAGTCAGTATAAATTTCCTTCTAGTATCCAAACGGAACATGAAAAAATGAAGATGACAGCAAACAATCAGTGTGACTTAGAAGAAATGTGGAGGCAACCAGAGAGCTTTCTGAACCCAGATCAGGAAAGAAGCAGAGGGTTGGCTGTGCCACAGCAAGTCTGTTTTGGGGAATTGTTACCATTTCTATTTTGAAGGGAAAATCAAGTTCTAAAGAGGAATTTACAAGAAACAGAATGAGAGAGGCTTTTCAGGCTAATTTGGCAGTTTGTGGGTTGAATCAGGGAAGAGCAGCATCTTGTTCTTAAGGTTTCAGGACCAGAGAATATATATATATATATATATATATATATATATATATATATATATATA
>NW_022436954.1:23001883-23073499 GCF_009761245.1 Sapajus apella
ATATATATATATATATATATATATATATATATATATATATATATAACAAGTGGAAAACATTTTTTTAGAAAAATCGCCATAGATTTTACAACATATGTAGTGATAAAAACCCTATGATTGCTAGTCAAAAAGTGAAAATTACAATTATTTTAAATGGTACAACATAAATCACTGTGGTGCTACATATTAAACCCATTCATGACTATCCACAGCCTTTAATCTAGCTAGTCTAGGACCTGTAGCTGTCAGCCCATTACTTTTCTTGTTTATTGCTGGCAGGAACAGCCTATCACATCTAATACTTTAAATGACTGAGACCTACTGGTCATTCTAACACTTCTAAAGCCTCCTGCCCCAGCCAAAATACTTCAGTGCTTCTTCACTCTAGGACAGACTTTTCCAAACTTGGTAGCCCTAGCCAACTAATGTATGTTTGGATGCTACTGCCTTGCCTCTCTTGACTTGTCTGAAGAAATTCTTCCTTCTTCAGCCACTAACCCTGATCCTTGCCATACCCTCCTGCACATTCTAATGTGTACTTCTCAAGTGTGTATTTGGCCTTGATTGTACACTTGCTTAATCTGATCTGGGATCTCTAAGTAATCCGACTCTGTTAAGAAGTCAATACTGAATACAGCTTGACCAGGGAGAAAACTTACACAGCCTGCTTGCTTCTGCCCTGTGGTTTTGCCGGACTCTGTAGTCAGTGTAGTTAACACTTTAGGCCCCATCTTTGTCCATCTCTTCTCCTGCCTCATTTTGATCAAATTAGGTACCATGATCTTTTCTCCTTTTGTCTGCCTTCTTTATTGAGATATAAGGTTTTAATGCAAAATCTTGGCAAATATGTTTGACTAAAGAAAGCTCAAATCCAGTTTTACACTCTGTATGAATTTTTCCTAAACACCTGGAATGAAGGTATCTGATTGAAGGTTATTTTAAAACCATTTATGTAGCGTTAAAGCTATGGAGAAAAAAATCACTACTACCCGAGGCAGTGAGACACAAAGAAAATCCACATTGCTATGAATTCTTTGGGTCATATAACTATGACTTACCCTAAAAACCAATTTAGCTAGCACATTAAATTGCAAGGCTGCTGGTTCCACCTTCCGTTTTCTTCTGAAAATTAAATAACTCTAACCTAGCCAACCCTAAGTTTAGTTTTTCTTCAATGTATGGAACAGGTTCACTCTGACACTGAATAGGCCCAAGGGTAAAATTAAATGAACACTAAAGGGGAGATAAAATTATGTGTTCTTCCTTCACACTTAGCAGCTCGTGTTCTTGGGTAAGTCCTCTCGGTTGATCCTTCTATTCAATGAGCACACTGAAATTTTAAATACACATTTGTAATCAATTTTCTAGGTACAAAAAAAGGGATATTTTCATTAGGAAAATTAGCATATGAAAATATTGTGAAAAGATAAACATGAAGAGATTTAAAAAGTTCTCTCTAGAAATGTAGTTTCTTGGTTTTTTTTTGGGAGACAGACTTTCACTCTTGTTGCCCAGGCTGGAATGCAATGGCATAATGGCGTAATTTCAGCTCGCTGCAACCTCCACCTCCTGAGTTCAAGCAATTCTCCTGCCTCAGCCTCCCGAGTACAGTAGCTGGGATTACAGGCATACACCACCATGCCCGACTAATTTTATATTTTTAGTAGAGACGGAGTTTCTCCATGTTGGTCAAACTGATCCAGAACTTCGAACTTCAAGTGATCCTCCTGCCTTGGCCTCCTAAAGTGCTGGGAAGGTGTGAGCCACAGCGCCCAGTGAAATGTGTGTTTAAAGTATCTCACCTTGCAATAAGGGACATGCCACTGAAACATAAATGGCATAAAACCCAACTGAAATAACAATGATAACAAAGGAAGCTAGATGATACTTTAAGACCCAAAAGTCCCTTGGTCATTTTTAGTTACTGAAGTGGTTTCTGATACACACTGAATCAGATTCCTTTCTCATTACAAAGAAATTACTTGCTCTATGAGTAACTGAGTATATAACATATTAAATGGAGAGTTTACTGAGGAACACACTTTCTACCATATATAGATGAAAAAAAATGGAGAACAGTTTCTAGAGATGAAGAGAAGAAAATAATGCACATGCTTAGACAAAAAAAAAAAAAACAAAAACCAAAAACAGAGAATGGAAAAAAATACCTTGACTACATTCAAATTACAATTTTTAGTTTATTCTGGAAACCCAGCTAAATACCCCATACAGAGTTTCAGGAGGCCCTACGTGTGCTGAGGAATAGAAAGTAAAATATGTAAAATTATAAAAGTTTGCAAACTTTTCACTTTTAGCCCCTCTATGGAGATAGATTCCTCTCTTTTTCTCTCTGTTTGTTCATGTTCTAAAATTTACTCTCATTTTTCTATGTTAGTTCCTTGCTTTTGTGCTCCTGATTTTAGCTCATGGGTAGATAGAGCTGAACATTAGAAAGAAGAGGCTTTTACTTTACATTGGAAGAAAGGTTTTAACCTCTTGTTAAAGAGACAAAATCATGAGAATGTTAAAAAGAGGAAAAGGGGAAAAATGAAGAGGATCTGAACAGGGTGGATTTTGGGATACCGTTTGGTTAACAGTTGAGTCTAAAGAAATTTAAAGGGGTGCTATAGGATGGTTTCAGTGTGTAAGAGCTATTGAGAATAAAAAGATTGAAATGAGGCATTTTATGAAACACTTCTATTGCTTATATTTTGACTTCTTTGAATTTGTTTGAGAGACTTCAGTAAAGATTTGAGTTATTTTTATTAGTAATTAAATTTAGTTGTGAGGCTGTTTCTTTAAATGTGCCTTGATGGATCTACCTGGTATTTCAGATTTTACTCAGGTCATACTTATGAAAGAACTAATTCAAGATATATTTTGTTGTTTCCAACCAGATAAATACAAATTAATACAGATTTTGTCAATGTTCGGTTATATACTTGGCTAGGTAAACAAATAGAGCTGACAGTGCAGAGTCTTGCACGGTCATCCAGGCTGCAGTTCAGTAGCATGATCATGACTCACTGTACCCTTGACCTCCCAGTCTCAAAAGATCCTCCCACCTCAGCCTCCTGAGAAACTGAAACTATAGGCACATGCCACCAACACTGGCTAATTTAAAAACAAAATTGTAGAGACAGAGTTTTACTGTGTTGCCCAGGTTGGTCTTTAATTCCTGGGCTCAAGTAATTCTCCTGCCTTTATCTCCCAAAGTGTCGGGGGTACAAGCATAAGCCAACATGCCTGGGCCTACAGGGCCTACATTCATTAACAATATATTGATATGATAGTAATGGTCAAGAGAGAATAGAGAGATCTGCAGACTCTTCTCATTCAATAATACTAGAATGAGTAAAGCTAAGTGAGCCTATAAACATTGTAGATCAGTCCCAGAGATATTGAGACTTAGTTCAATGTTGTTTCATAGGTTGCATTAGAAACCAAAGTGATGAGTTCCTAGCCTAGGTCTTTTTCCAATGTGCCATACTGAAATGATAAACTTTGGTTTTCTTGGTTCTAGGAAAAAACATTTGCTTAGGAATATTGGAAAGATATAGTTACCCTTTTGAGAAACATTCTGGGAATTTTGGAAGAAGTATCTTCATGCCATTATATCATGGAGGAAGTTTCACTTGCTACCTGGAAGTAGGATGTGGCATTATTTTCAGAAATAACTGTTAAGTGTGGCTACTTCATGCCTTCCAAGAGCCATAAGTTTGCTACTGGCTAGGTACTATTGATTAAAGTTCTGAAAAATTTCAAGAAAATTTAGAAATTGTGATAAATATAAACATTGAAACCATTTACACAATTGATTAATTATGTTCCCAGTAATTATTTGGTTAGATAACAGCTTAAAGGTGAAAAATGCATTTCCTTTTCAGAATAATACAAAAAAAAAAAATCTGTGAACTCTCTATGGCCAGGTCAAAATCTTGGAGCTTATCTAGTAAATTCTTCTATGCTGAAATGAGTATGGCATTAAAAGTGTCATGTCTTTGGCCGCTATTCAGATTTTTCAACAGTCCCAATTGTAAATTGCCCCAGCAGACCACTTCTAGATTTTTGGACTTGAAAGTCATTGTCAGTGCATCTGTCCTCCATTTCAAACCAGTAAATCCACTGGCTTTGAAGGAGAGAATAAGTGATGTCACTTTTACAAATGTATTCTCCCTCATTTCATTTCTCCCTAAACCTGAAATAGTTTCTTGCCCAAAGATCCTCTCTGGAAATGTTGAATATAAAAAGCACGCACTTTTTCTCACTTTAGAAAGGTTTGTAGTGAGTACAAAATATGGGTTTTGAATTCTTCCCAGATTCATTACACTCAGCAACCATTATAAAAATACTCAGTTTCTGAACAAACTATATGTGGTTACAATACTGGCTGAGTCAAATGTCTTTGTGTGACAAATACGAAATCTCTGGTAAATACATTAGGCATAATGACTCAGGCTTGAAATGAAATATTTAGCACATTCTGTGCATAAAACACTACATTTTGCCCTAGGTGGGCTGCAAAGGAAGCTTCTTCAAGACTGTTCGATCTACTTGGGGAGCATCAAACTACATCAAGATTTTAAAATATTGTTGGACAATATAATCTGGTATTTATAACCAGGGAGATAATCAGTGTAGAATTGGGTTCATTTGTGAAGGCTTTGTGGCAGTGGCCAGCTAGAAGGGTATATGGACAAAGCCATTGCACACAGGGTGTCTTGTTAGGATAACTGGCTTCATCAGGTGGTCTTCAACACATTTGGCCAGAGCATCACAGGAACTTTGTTTTTTTCCTGCCTTAGTTCAATCAAGGTATGAGTAGATTATATCCTTTCAGTTTATACTCATTTTTTTAAATTACAATATGAGTAAGGATCTGGTAGGCATAAAATTTAGGGAGATACTTGAAATGTTGTTTTTAATCTTTCCCTTTCAATATGTTTATAAATAGCATGGTAAACTGAACCTCTTTCCTTTAGAAATGCTGATATATCCAGGGCTTAGTCAGTTTCAAGGCTTTTGCAGGGAATTGCATTACTTGGATATCTTTGAAATGAATGCAGTTATTTAAATAGCAATGACTGTAGCTACATGATATATGGGCATCAAAAACTGGCACAGCTTGGGAGCTTGTTTTTAAAATTCACACTCATATAAACATGTCTATGTAAAGATGTCAATAGATTGGGGCTACAGCAGATGAAAGCTGCCCAGTTTACTCAATTCTAATGTAGCTTTAACTTGGTTTGATAGTGTCTTTTAAAAGACACACACACACACACACACATACACACACACACACACAGATAATGACCTGCTTTTGCAGTAGTGCTTGTCAAAGTAATGAAGTTCTCAAAATGTAATATTCATTCTGAATTTAGAGTAAAAATCATATATTTTATAATAACAGGGTGCTTTATGATGATTCCAATTCTTTGTTTCTTCAGGGTAGGATTTTAACTCTGAATAAAGATTGTTATCTTACACTGGAAATGATACTTCTTCCATAGAAAGCCAAGGAGTGGTATCTTAAGAATAATCTTATTATTTCCAACACTTCCTACACACCAGGACAAAAATATGATTAGAATAGAGTTCCAAACTCAATTCTCATCCTTCTACTTTTGGCTGCAGCTACAAAAGTGGGTGGGAGGAAGACAACAGAAAGTGTTCACATCCAGCCCGTTTGTCTGTTTAGAAAATTGCAAATCTTTCATTTAGGGGTCTTCATGCTTATGAGCTGCATATCCTCAGCTAACTACCTCTCCACAGCACATAGTTTTAGTGTTGATCCTTTTGCTCTCTTTTTCTACTTCTGATTCTGTCACTTCCTATCTCTAGTTTCTTTTTTTGTTCTCCCTTTTCTCCATGTCTCAATCTACATTTTCCCTTCTGGTCAATGTTTCTGCCTTATGGCTTCCCAAATGTGATTTTCTCTTTTTTCTTAAACTTTTACTAAGCTGTTGGTTATATTCTTCAAGTTCCTTTGCTTTTTCTTCGTAATAAAACACAATTAATATACCTAAGAAGAAGTCAGAGCATGCTGTCTTCTAGAAAATTTCCCACTATCAACAATAGTCCTATGTTGTCAGCATAATACTCCCACACTCTCAGCATAACCTGTCTACTCGGTTTTGCTCTCATCAGATTGTAATCATATTTTTATGGTACATGTATCATTTGCCTTGACCAACTTATTATAAGGCAAAGATTCTATCTCTTTCAGTTATATGCCAAGTTTCCAATTTATTACTTTACACCCAGTGGATACTCATTAATACTACTAATATTCCATAAGTGATCAATTCATTTTGTGAAATATGAAAATAATTTAAGAGGTATACACTGTGAATACAGAAGAATTTGATCTTTGTGTAACATGTGCTGACTATCCACTTATATCTGTTTATATATTTGATTATAATACTCCCTTTAAATTACATTATACTTTAGTGTCTGAAATCAATATTTCTAAATATTTTACTTCTCAAACATTTTATCTAGATTCATGCTTCTCAATCTTTAATCACGTTACAAATCACCTAGAAATGCTCAGGCTTAACCTTTATGTATTCTGGTTTTATGTATCTGCACAGGATCCATGATTTTAAGTTTTAAACCAGGTCCCAGCAATGGCAATGCCTTTGGTCTGAGGGCTATGCTCTGAACAGAACAGATACATACAATTACACAACATGCATAAGTACCTCTTTTTGAGCCATGTTCTAGTTTTATGTGCCAGGTATGGGACTACATGTGTCAGTAGTGAATAAAACAGCCTCAGTCCCTGATTTTGTATTGCTCAGATCAACAGTGCATAAACGTTATTGATGGAGGACTATGACTATATGTTTAACATGGCTTCATAATGTACAGGGCTACAAACAGAACGTGCTAGGAGACAGAAAGCCCTGGCATTCATGGAAAAATTCAGCTGTTGGTCTAATCAGAAACCAACAGCAATATGAAGGGAGAGAATTGCATGCACTTGTTAGCACCTAATAAAACCAAAGGAGGTTACATTTTCTTTTGAAGTTCAAAGAAACAAATTCATTGAAAGCCAAAAAAAAAGTCACCCTTTGTCAAAAGGGTATGATAAAATGGAAACTGCTATAACGTCTGTCTCTTCCTGATTACTTTGAGTATAAGAGTGGGTCCTTCATTACTAGGAACTGAATACTAACAAGGGAATAGGCTGCTGGACACTAAATACAAATGAATATCTTAATAAGTAAGCAATAATTTTGAGTCCATACATGTTTGGTCAGTATACTGTGTAAGTGATAATTTATATCAGCTCATTTTTTTTAACCTGGTGATGATTTTTACTTAAATAACAAAACTTTATGAAGTTTATTTGAATATATCCATTGTTATTACTTTATATATAGACACAACAACTAAACTTAAGAAAGTTTAATTGAATTACTAAAGGTCACAATGGCAATAATTGACAGAATTTTTTTAAGCTAGAAAGCCTAACTCTTCAACCACATCAATACGTTCCGTTTCACACCAAGCCTCCCATAGGATTAGCATGTAGATAAAAGCCAAAACTCTGGGTGCCACCTTATAGTCTTCACTTCTAAAAAAATCAACATTTAAATATGCTAAACAACAAATAGATTATGTATTATTGCTGCTTTAATGCTTATTCAGTAAAGTAGAATTACTGTGACTCCCCTTTACTCCTGATGTGTGGCATTCTTATACATATGTTCCCATTAAGCATACAAAAAGCCAGATTTGCTTTGGGTTAATTGGTATAAATTGGGTTAATCTTTTTGAGCAGAGGTTATGTGGCTCTCATGCAAAGGAAGACGTAATTAATTTTATGAAGCAAGGCAGCATTCTGTCATTAAGGTTATTTCTTTATTTTTCCCGTCTTTGTCTCCAGCCTCACTACCAATTTTGCTGTTGTGGTGTCTTAAAAGTGTGACAGACAACATGTATTTTTAAACATACTTCTCTATTGTCTGATGCTAAAATCAGTGCATTTTTGTATTAATTTTCAGTAAGGGGGTTTATATTTTACCTGATTATCTGTTTCATCCCTTTGGAGAATTTAGTAAAAAAACTAGTCTTGTCTGTTCTGTTTATTGCAGAGAAGGATCACTGACCACTTGTGGTCAAAGAAACTATTTCAGAGTGAGGGTATGGTTCAAGCCTCACGATGTGCATGTTCTGCCCTGACCCTGTCATTCAATGTAGTAATACGATTCTGGTGATTACTTATATATACTCTTCTCCCTAGAGGATGGGGAGGGGGAGCCTGGTCAAGATACTTTAATTTAAATGGCTTAGTAGTGATTTCTTAAGAGTTCCAGTGTGTAATATCAAGCCTAAATATGCTAAAGACCTTCAGGTTGGTATACACTCGTTGCAGAGCCTTGATGTGGTTCATACGTTCACTTCTTTCTTTATGACTCAGAAGAGAGCTAATTTACCTTTAGTCCCAGAGAACAATCCTGATTTATTTAAGACAATCAGTGTTCCCAATTTCTTTCCCATTGATGGTTTAGGGTTAGAGGTGTGTATTCAGTTCTGTCCAATGAGACAAGTGGAAGAACTGTGGAGGTATTCTAGGGAAATGAGAAGATCATTACATGAAATTTGTTTCTGTCACACCTATCAGATGAATATAAGGAGGAACCAACATGAAGATGAAGCTGAAATGCTGAGAAACACAAAGCAGGGACATCTAAGGAAAGTGAGTCTTTGGTCACATCTTTGAGCTATGTAACCGATCATTCATGAAATCTGTCCAACCTGTGCTCTTCCTGTTATATAAGATGATGCATTTCCATATAGTTGAACCCAGTCTGACTGTGGGTTTTCTCATACTGCTCACAGCAACCCAACTGATGTAGGGTATTAGTACGGAAATGCTAGACTATGCTGCAATGAGAAATTAACTCCTGTATCTCAGTCCCTGAATGTAATAAAGGATAAGTTCTGGATTAAAGACTTAAACATAAAACCTAACACCATAAAAACCCTAGAAGAAAATCTAGGCAAAACCATTCAGGACATTGGTGTAGGCAAGGACTTCATGACGAAAACACCAAAAGCATTGACAACAAAAGCCAAAATAGACAAATGGGACCTAATCAAACTCCACAGCTTCTGCACAGCAAAAGAAACAGTCATTAGAGTGAATCGGCAACCAACAGAATGGGAAAAAATTTTTGCAGTTTACCCATCTGACAAAGGGCTGATATCCAAAATTTACAAAGAACTAAAATAGATTTACAAGAAAAAAACTAACAAGCCCATTCAAAAGTGGGCAAAGGATATGAACAGACACTTTACAAAAGAAGACATACATGAGGCCAACAAACATATGAAAAAATGCTCATCATCACTGGTCATCAGAGAAATGCAAATCAAAACAACATTGAGATACCATCTCACGCCAGTTAGAATGGTGATCATTAAAAAATCTGGAGACAACAGATGCTGGAGAGGATGTGGAGAAATAGGAACGCTTTTACACTGTTGGTGGGAGTGTAAATTAGTTCAACCATTGTGGAAGACAGTGTGGCGATTCCTCAAGGACCTAGAAATAGAAATCCCATTTGACCCAGCAATCCCATTACTGGGTATATATCCAAAGGATTACAAATCGTTCTACTATAAGGACACGTGCACACGAATGTTCATTGCAGCGCTGTTTACAATAGCAAAGACCTGGAACCAGCCCCAATGCCCATCGACGATAGACTGGATAGGGAAAATGTGGCACATATACACCATGGAATATTATGCAGCCATCAAAAACGATGAGTTTGTGTCCTTTGTAGGGATATGGATGAACCTGGAAACCATCATTCTCAGCAAACTGACAGAAGAGCAGAAGATCAAACACCGCATGTTCTCACTCATAGGCGGGTGTTGAACGATGAGAACACATGGACACAGGGAGGGGAGCACTACACACTGGGGTCAGTTGGGGGGAGATAGGGGAGGGACGGTGGGGGGTGGGGAGCTGGGGAGAGATAGCAAGGGGAGAGATGCCAGATGTAGGTGATGGGGAGGAAGGCAGCAAATCACACTGCCACGTGTGTACCTATGCAACAATTTTGCATGTTCTTCACATGTACCCCAAAACCTAAAATGCAATAAAATAAATAAATGGGGGAAAAAATAAAAATAAAAACATAAATGCATGCAGTTAAAAATAAAAAGGATAAGTTCTTGCTTAATCTGCTTTCATACAGGTCTGACATCCTTACTTTATCACGTTTTTATGCCATCTAGAATACATGGCCTTCAAGGCTGCTTAGTAACAGAAAGAGTGAGTTGAAGGGTTAGGCAAGATACTTTTAAGGGCTAGGCTTGAAAGTAACTTGTGTTACATCCACTGTTGCTTTTCCAATGGCCAGAATCCAGTCACATAGATCCAACATAACTGTAAGAGGGGCTAGAAGATGGGGTCCCTCTGTGATCCTAAGAAAAGAATATGGTATGATGAGCGTACAGCACTGTATCTACCATCTATAGGGAGAAGAGACAATTGTTAAATAGCTCAAAACATGGCTGAACATAAAACATGATGCATTAGTCAGGGTTTTGAAAGAGAGAATGACAGATTTTTAAAAATTACCTTACAGTTGTGGAAGTTGTCAAGTCTGAATTTTTAGGGCAAGCTGGCAGGCTGAAGACCCAGGGAAAAGCTGATGTTGCAGCTGGAGACTGAAGGGGATCCTCAGTCTTTTTGTCCTAAGGTCTTCAACTGATTGGATGAAACCACCCACATTTGGAGGGTAATCTGCTTTACTCCAAGTCTACTGACATAAATGTTAATCTCGTTTAAAAAAAAAAAAAAACTATAGTGACAAACAGAAATTTGATCAAATATCTGAGCACTTTGGCCTAGCCAAGTTGATACATAAAGTTAACCATAGCACTGGATAACACTTGAAATCAGCTGCACACACTTTGGAACATAAATCACTGATACATTTACTTTCAGGAAAGTTACCACTAGCATATCCAATCATAATCATCTGACTCTTATCTCTCTACTTATGAAGTAGTAGTGAGATTGTGCTCTGATATACATTAATACTGATATGTTACTGATTCAGGTTCTTAGTTTCCCAGGTGTGGAAACCTAATGGCTAGGTTCTGCAGCACAGACCAGAGTATCTTCACAATAAAACTCAAAGAGACAGCTTTATAAGTTAATGCCATTGTCACCATCTTAAGAATTATGAAGACAGAAACAAAGCATTGTCATTATCTAGTCTGTGACTTACACAATTTTTTAATTGATAAATTTTAATCGTATATATTTCAGGGGTACAGAATGATGTAATATGCATAGACAGTGTAGAGTGATTGAATCAAGCAAATTATCATATTCATCACTTCAAATAGTGATTATTTATTCTTCCTAACTGAAACTTTGTGTCCCTTGACCAACGTCTTCTCATTCCCCCCATTTGTCAGTCTCTGGTAACCATCATTCTATGCTCTGCTTTTATGAGCTAGATTATTTTACATTCCACATACGGTAATTTATTTACTTTTCTTATTTTACTTAGCATAATGTCCTCCAGGTTCATCTATGTTATAGCAAATGGCAGATTTTTAGGTTAAATAGTATGTCATTATCTATGTATATAAAGATATCTCATTTTCTTTATCATTTCATCCAACAGTGGACACTTAGGTTGATCCTATAACTTAGCTATTCTAAATATTGTTGCAATAAACCTAAGGGTTTATTGCAACAAATATTTCTTCAACATACTGACTTCAGATCTTTAGGATATATTCCCAGAAGTGAGATTGCTGGATGATATGGTAGTTCTATTATTCATTTTTTAAGAAACTCCCCTACTGTTTTTCATAAGGGCTATATTAATTTACATTCCCACCAACAGCATGCAAGTTTTCCCTTTTCTCCACAGGCTTCCTCTACTTTAAACACGGAAGCCTGCGCTGTAAACTTAGCTAAGTTTAGTAATGTGGTTGGTAGCGTATGAATCAGGCAAAGGAATTCAATAATAATAAAGAGTTATAGTAGTCTGGTAAACCATGCTGATCAAAACATCTGGAGATTTTTGTATTTGGTGTCCCTGTACCCCTTTCCCTTGGCTCTGCTGACAGATGTTCTAGACACATTTCATCATTACTTCCTTTTTTCCATAATTTCCAGTAATCAAATGCCAGTAGCTTTTCTTGGATTCTATCCTTATGTCAACTTTTCTAATTTCAAAACATTTTCACAGCACAATATGGTTTCCAAGTTTGTGCCCTTAAATTCTTTTTCCTGTGTGGGTATCAAAGAAATACACATATGCTGGAATTTTATGCAAAGGCAGCACATGATTGGGGAGCAATTACTGTGCATATGCATACAAAAAAAAAGAAAAATAGATTATTTGAATACATAAAAATTTAAAATGTTTGCACAAACACAATTGTATACAGTCTAACAAACTTTTTCATTATTTTTTCAATAAATAGGGTTTTTTTGTTAATTGTAATCATAAAAACATATACCCTGTAGTATATTCTAAATATTGTCATAAGAAATTCTTCGTTTTATAATTTTTTCTATATTAAAAATAAATTTGAATACTAAAGAAAAGAAAATAACAATTGAGAGCTTTGGAAAGATTTTGAAAAGGTTGAGAGATCTATCACTAAAAAATCTATCACTATGTACAAATAATAATAATAAAGGTTATATATTTTTCTCCACATTTAATTAAAAATGAATGTTAATTTATACTTATTTTTCTATTTGTATGTCTATAAACTTCTTAACCAGGAGTTCAAGACAAGCCTGGCCAACATGGCAAAACCCCATCTCTACTAAAAAATACAAAAATTAGCCAGGTGTAGTGGTGAGCGCCTGTAATCCCAGCTACTCAGGAGGCTGAGGCAGAGATAACTGCTTAGACCTGGGAGGCCGAAGTTGCAATGATCTGAGATTGTGCCATTACACTCTAGCCTGGGTAACAGAGCAAGACTCTGTCTCAAAAACAAACAAAAAACAAACAAAAAAACTGCCTGATATTCTAAAGTTGATGCTGTCAATGAGATTAACCAGTTTTGTATTGTTGATCATTTAGTCACAATTTTTTTTTAATTTTTTTTTAAAGATGGGGTTTCACCATGTTGATCAGGCTGGTCTTGAACTCCTGACCTCAGGTGATCCACCCGCCTTGGCCTCCACGGCCTCAGTCACAATTTTTAACAAAACACCACAGTCGATTGTGAGATGATGAAATTTTCAAATATGGTATCTGTTATTGTATAATTTCTTTGATTATAGTCATAGAAAATACATCACCTGATCAATGACTATAACATTTTAAAGATTGTTCACCCATTTTTTGTCAAATTAGTCTTACCCAGTGGATGTGTGCTCTCATCAGAAATATATGTCAGTGTTGGTGGTAGGCTAATTTCAGAAAAGGTGCCAGTTCTCCAGTATCCCGTTGCAATGTGACTTTGCAGAGTAGAGTTTGTATTGCCATTCCTTGAAACTGGGCTGGTCTTGTAACTTGCCATGCCCAATAGAATGTTGAAGAAATGAAAGTATGTTTGTTCTAAAACTGGGCTTCAAGAGACCCTTGTCACCTCTGCTCTTTCTCTTAAAATCTTGTCTCCACCATAATAATAAGCTTGAGATTGGCTGAGGGAGGATGAGAGACCAAGTAGACTAAATTTTCCCCACTGAGTTAATCATAGACCAGCCCAGAACCAGCCCAGCCTACCCCAGCAGAACTGCCCATCTGACTAACAGTTCAATGAAAGAGCCAAGCTCTTTTCAGAAGAACTATTCAGATAGCCTATAGAGTGTGAGCAAAAATAAATGTTTCTTTTTGCATTCCACTGAAGTTTTGTGGGTGTTTTCTTTGGCAGCATTATTGCAGCATTAGATAGTGTCCAATTTACTACATTCTCACCAGTATCAGATATTTTATGTATTAAATTGTTTGGCAAAAAAGAACCTTATTCTTTAAAAACCTAAGTGTCTAGTAGGTCAGATTTCTGGTAATTCAAATCCTCAGGTACGATTATGTGTTTGGAGCAACTGAACAAAGACATAGACCATGGAGGCTAGCATTAAGTTTAAAATTTTTTATTGCATGAGACCCATATCAGACTTTCACATACCATTAATCTAAAAAATATAACCAACCATTAATTCTTGGCTTAGATTTTCAAATCTAATGTCATGTCAGATAAGATTGTGACAAAATATTAAAACATATACATATTAGCTAACATTTGACAAAATCGCAATTTAACATGTTTTGTATGATGATTCTGGATTTGGGTAAGATTTTGATACTTCCATTTTAAAACATTTGTATGGTAGAATAGCAAATAGATTTTGAGTTTTAAAAAATCAAGTTATGTATTAAAACAAGAAGACAAAGAAAAAATAAAGAATATTTTTCTTCTGAATTTTTGTATTATGAGAATGCAGAATGCTGCAGCACCAAATGTGAACACAAGATGTGTCATGTCTATGCTCAGGGAAGCAACTAAAATAATGCTGTATGTTTATTAATAGAATGCCAGCTGTGTTTAAAACAGAGAGGTAGAGGTAGCAGAGTACAAGCCCATTTTTGTCAGGATGTATATTTTAAATGTATCTTCCATTTTAGCACTGGAGAATGAAAATTGAGTTAGATTTGTGTTACATGTAGGTTAGGTCTGTATATTGGAAAACCAGTGAGAAAAGAAGAAAAAATAGTCATGGAAGGTGACTGGTCATTAAGAGCAACGACAGGGGCATTGCAAAAACCAGGGCATGAATAGTAAAGTAATATCCGGAAAAGGGTTCCAAAAATAACTGTTAGGAAAAATAGAAGTCCATAAATATGTAGACTTTGGAGCAAAGGAGATAAGAAACGAGGGTTTAACTCATGTGCCAAACACACCATTAGAGTTCCCAAATTATTTTTAGCATAACCTCCTTTATTTATCCTACTGAATGCCACCATTTCCTGTATTACTAGGGTACTCCTCACATGACTCTATCATACTACCTTACATAGTGTATGCTAATTGCATACTAATGTGACTGTCTCCTTCACTAGATGATAAAAATCTCTGGGGGGCAATACTGTTCTATGAGCCAATGCTGTATTCTCAATTACTTACGAGGTGCTTTGTGCATGAGAAAGTACTCAAAACTGTGTTTCTGAATAGATGAATGAATGTCTAGGCAGAAAAACATTAAGGACTGCCTCTAGGCTCTAAACAACAGTGAGAAAGAAAGTCAAGACAGTGTTTGCGATGCCTCTTGTGACTGAAGTTTGAGATAAGGTATGTTAGGTATCCAGGCTTGGCAGGAAAAAAAAAATATGAGACAGCACTATCCAGGAAATCCTAAGCCACAGTCTTGACATGGTCAGTAACTCCTGCTTCAGAAGTGCATGATCCTGGCTGGGTACAGTGGCTAACGCCTGTAATTCTAGCACTTTGGGAGGCTGAGGTGGGCAAATCATGAGGTCAGGAGATCAAGACCATCCTGGCTAACATAATGAAACCTTATCTCTACTAAAAATACAAAAAAAATAGCTGGGTGTGGTGGCAGGAGCCTGTAGTCCCAGCTACTTGGGAGACCGAGGCAGGAGAATTGCTGAAACCTGGGAGATGGAGGTTGCAGTGAGCTGAGATCATGCCACTGCACTCTAGCCTGGGCAACAGGACGAGACACCTTCTAAAAAAAAAAGTGCATAGTCCTAAAGCATCAACTATCTAGAAGTCAGAAAGTAGATGGGGTAAATGACTGTACATGATTGTACAATACAGTCCAGTAGTTGAATGCTTTGATATATTGATCTCCCTCTGTCCAGTTAAAAGTTTCATAAGGACTTTCACTTTTTTTTTAAGTAAAGGCATTTTAGTAACAATCATTGCTATCATCTTCTCTTGATGAGAATATAAAACTGCATGCTGATTTAGCTACTTTAGCTTAGTACAATGCCACATTCCCCATAGAGCTTATTTTGACTCCATGTAGGATGACAATGAGTCATTAGAAGCACAATCTCCCATCTAGTTCTGAGGTCTCCTTCTGTCATTAGCAAAACAACTTGGATGCGTAGCATACCGATCTCCACTCATCACAAAGATACTGGGCACCTTCTCTAAGCACCTTCAGATAAACTTCTGTTTTGTCTGGCCCAATCTTCCTACTTAAACTAGGGCTTAGTTATAAAAACGAGTTTGGCTTCATCTTCAGGTCCTGTTACAGGGCAAGCATGAGCTTGAGAGAAGACAGCACTTCAAAGTCTGGGGATGGGTTTTGTCCAACCCTGCTAAGATGCTGTAGAGTCTGTGCTGTCCTGAAAGCATAGAAGAGGGAAGTGTGAGGAACCTTAGGGTAGGGCCATCAGGGTAGAGAATAACTTTACAGTTGTATACTCCAAGAATCAGTCTGCATTGGTTTATGCTGAGTTGGTAATGAAACTTGGCATATGGTTACAATAAACTGTTTCAGCACAGGGCTGTTTTACATTTTTGTTTTAAGCCGTGCTTCTATCGTGCCATTGCTTTTGATCTCCTATTTTTCAGGAGTTTTGGTAACACATAGATAGTCATTTCCTTGAAGAACACAGACAAAATGCATTTAAGCAAATTAGAAAACAGTATATGAAATTATATAATCCGTAGCTTGAGTAGTGCTGGGGTAGGCTAGGGGTAAGCAGGGTAGCCTTCCCAGTGGGGTGACATTTTATCTTTGTTTAAGCAATGAGAGATGTGTTTAAGCAGGAAGGAAAAAATAATTTCTGAGGATTCAGGCACAGAAATAATCAGAACATACAACAAAAACAAAAAGCCTAGAAAAATGTTGTTGTATATAAAAGTATATATAATATTCTTACTATATAAGGAATGCTTACATATTAGTAGGCAAAAGATTAATAAATCAATACAAAAATAAACTAAGACCATATATAGGAAATTCTCAGGTAAACTAATGTAAATAATGCTTAAATATATAAAAGATGCTCATTGAATTTTAAAAATTGACATTTAAAAGTGAGTAAGGTATTGATGTTTCACTTATAAGATTCAAAAGATTGGTAACACCCCATATTGACAAAGACTTGGGATATGAGACACTCTTATCCTATATGTAAGTTGGTAGAATTGTTCAAGTGTTTACTCAATGACCATTTCTCAGTCCTACCCTGACTATCTTGTTTAAAATTGCACCCAGCCAAAACCCCATCAACTTTCAACTTGGGACTATTTAGTTTTGTCAAATAATTCGCCATTATTAAGCATAATATGTAGTATATTTATTTATTATAGTTGATTTTCTCCCCTTATTATAATAATGTGCTCCATGAGCAAAGACAAACATCTAAAATCATGCCTGCTACACAGAACATAACAATGTTTGCTGAATGCCTAGGAAGTTAATGAATAAATTAATAGATTAATATGTACAAAATCTGTAAATATTTTTTTTTATTTTTAATTTTTTGAGATAGTGTCTTGCTCTGTCACCCAGGCTGGAGTGCAGTGGCCCTATCTCAGTTCACTGCTACCTCCACCTTCCAGGTTCAAGTGATTCTCATGCCTCAGACTCCCAAGCAGCTGGGATTACAGGCGTCTGCCACCATACCTGACTAATTTTTGTACTTTTAGTAGAAATGGGTTTTCACCACGTTTGACAGGCTGGTCTCGAACTCCTGATCTCAAGTGATCTGCCTGCCTCAGCCCCCTCTAAGTGCTGGGATTACAGGCATGAGCCACAGCTCCATGCTGAATGTTCATGTCTTTTGACCCACTAATCTTAGTAAGCTATGCAAAGAAAACAATAAGATGAATGTGCAAGAGGATTCACAGGAATATTTATTACAGTATTACTTACAATAACAAAAAAACAAAATCTTAAGTGTCCATTAATACAAAATTGGTATAATAAACTGGCATTTTATGACAGAATCAAATATGGCTGTGAATAACACCTGCATATACTAAAACAGAATGACATGACTAATTAATTGTTAAAATTTATTTAAAATAAATGACCAAATTAATAGGCACAATAGTTGTTAAAAGGTCTAGAAGAATATGAATATGGTTGTTAAAATCATTATATTTTTTATAAATGTGTATGTAATTTTACATTTTTCTAGCCGGGCGCAGTGGCTCATGCCTGTAATCCCAGCACTTTGGGAGCCCGAGGCAGGCTGAGGTCGGGAGTTTGAGACCAGTCTGACCAACATGGAGAAACCCCGTCTCTACTAAAAATACAAAATTAGCCAGGTGTAGTGGCACATGCCTGTAATCCCAGCTACTCAGAAGGCTGAGGCAGGAGAATCGCTGGAACCCAGGAGGCAGAGGTTGCAATGAGCCAAGATCACCTCATTGCACTCCAGCCAGGGCAACAAGAGCAGAAACTCTATCTCAGAAAAAAAAAATGTACATTTTTCTTTAACTTCATTTTATTTGGCTTTTATATTAAACCTGAATAACATTAAGGAAAACTATGTGAAGGCATAACATTTTGACACATCTTAAAATACCAAAAAATATTTAACATTTTGTAATGAAGAAAACGTTCTTTTTGGTGTTTTACACATAAAAGTGCATTGATCCTATAGGTAACACCTTTCATTTAATTTTGCAAATATCTAATAACACCAGTTTTAGAATTACAAAACAGGCAAACAAAACTCTTTGAGATAACATTTTTAGGAGTAAGAAAAAATTTTGACCACTCTTAAGTATGATCCACTCATGTATAAAATAAAAATAATAACAACACTTTTATTAGAGGTTATGACTCTAAAAGGAAAGCTTATTAAGAAAGATTACAAAGTACCTGCTGTGCGGTATGCACTAGAGAAGATAAATTCCCTTTCCATATGCGCTCCCTTCCTTCTCCTTACAATCTTCCAGCTAAAGGAAAAAGAAGGTTAGTGTTGAAATTTTTGCCTGAAAAGCTCTCATACAGAACAACTGATCATATTAGGTGGCTAAGAAAAGCATCCCGGTTCACTGAAGAGTCAGGTAGTGATTCTGTTAATAAGCATTTATGCATCCTTACATGTGTCATTGGTCTGTGAAGTCACTCAAAACGTTGATAGTGAGGATAAACAAACTTTAATTTAAAACACATTCAGTGCTAAACATAGAAAGGTATTTAATAGCATGATTCTGCTCTTGAAATGATTAAATAGAAGCCAAGTAGCACGTGAAACCTGAAAACAGAGAAGGAATCATGAAGTTGGCTTGCAGGAACCCTAAGTCCATTGGCATGCACTTGCTGCTTTTATCCACTATCAACTCAAGACACTCTCACACCAACTGCATGGAGGTAAAAGGCTGAATATCTTATTACCAACTCCCTTGAGTCCCGTGGCCAAGTCTTTTTGTGATTTGAGCTTAATTACCTTGAAAAAGGTGTATCAGTTTTATGAAGTTACAACTGAAACTATTTAAATCTTCCCTGTATTAAACGGGTCTATAGGTTGAATTCTAAACAATTATTATTGCTCCAGCTTTGTAAAAGTCAAGTGGCTCATTTCTTCAAGGAAACACAAAATACCAACTAAAATTGTCATTCCCAAGCCCATAATTGGTATTTAATAATAATGGTGATGATAATAAAAGAGAAATAAGTACATTTTTGTTGATGGAAATAAAAACTACTTACCAGGGCATGTGATGATTCCTAAGGTCCTTAAAACTTCTATTAAGTAGAAAATCTTCTTGTTTGTATTGACCTCAGTGATTTTAACAGATGAAACCACTAAAATTTTAGTTTTAAATTGTAGTAATATTATATGTCAACATGAAATTTGACCATAGCGCTTAAATATTTTTAGGACATTGAGTGTACCATGGCTCTTGAGATCAATGCTATTCTCTTTAGAGCAAATTTAAGAGTTAGAAAATATGTAGTACTTAGTATGTTTAGCTGTGAATTACTGTGGAGTAATGGATATTATCCCTCTAGTGTTAGGCCACCAACTGGGTGAATTGCCTGTGTAGACAAGGTGTTTCCTTAACACCCTTTTCACCTTCACAAAAGGCAATTATAGTTTCTCCTTTCTCACTACAAAAGCAATCAAATGAATTACCTGATTATTAGGTTTATATGAATGACTCTTGAAGATATTTAGCAGTTAACTGTCCTTAAAAAAATGGAAATGATTTAGTAAAGAGATGTGAGAGTTTGCCATTTGAGTTAGGAGAATAATAGTGTTAGTAATACTGTGCACAGAATTTCTCTGTTGATTTCTATGTTGTCTAGAACAGATGACCCATAGACCAAAGCTTGATTCTGCACTGAACACTTAAGCAAAATAAACTCCTTTCTACAATAATATTTCAGTTAATGTTATAAAATAAGATGATTAATAGGATTTTCTCATTATTCCATTAACTCACCTATGCTGTGGGACTGCTGAGACAAAGAGGATCTTAAGAATAGACATATGGAGCTTTTAATCTTAACTGAATTCTTTGCTTGCAGGTCTGTTTTTGATCCTACGTATCCTTGTAGCATTTTTTCCTAGCTGATTTTATAAGTATCTGTCATAAAATTTGGCACTTCATTTTGTATGCTTTTTCTCTATAATATGTTAGGAACTTATATATGTATCCTTTTTTAAAAACATTCATCATCCTTAAAATGTGAAAAGTAAAAAAATATAGCAAAAATTCCAAAAACTTATTAATAATCTAGGTTCATTAAATATTAGCTTACTCACATATCTCTCTGAAACCCCGTGACCCTGTCCTTCCACTGAAAATACAGAAGAGTATCTCTCACCTTTTTATTAAGTTTCTGTTAAACATACATGAGTTTATCCTCCACAAGGATATCGATTTGTTGAAAATAGGGATATTAGACATAGGCATACCTCATTTAATTGAGCTTTATATTTTTGTTTTTTGGCTCATTTTTGTTTGTTTGTTTATAAATCAAAGGTTATGGCAACCCTGCATTGAACAAGTCCATCAGTGCCATTTTTCTAAAAGCGTGTGCTCTCTTCTTATTTCTGTATCACATTTTGGTAATTCTCACAATATTTCTATTTTCAAAAATTGTATCTGTGTTTAGGATGATCTGTGATTATTGATTTTGATGTTACTAGTGTAATTGTTATGGGACACCATGAGCTGTGTTCATAAAAGATTGCAAACTTGGCAGGGCACAGTAACTCACACTTGTAATCTCAGCACTTTGGAAGGCTAAGGTGCGCAGATCACCTGAGGTCAGGAGTTTGAGACCAGCCTGGCCAACATGGCAAAACTCCAACTCTACTAAAAGTACAAAAAAATTAGCTGGGCGTGGTGATGTGTGCTTGTAATCCCAGCAACTGGGGAGGCTGAGGCAAGATAATCACTTGAACCCAGGAGGCAGAGGTTGCAGTGAGCAGAGATCACACCACTGCACTCCACCCTGGGAGACAGAGCAGGACTCTGTCCCAAAAAAAAAAAAAAAAAAAGACTGCAAACTTAATAAATGCTGCGTTTTCTTGCTACTGCACCAGCCAGATCTTCCCCCATCTCTCTTCCTCTACTAGGGCCTCCCTCTTCCTTGAGACACAACAAAATTGAAATCATGGCAATTAATAACCCTACAGTGGCCTCCAAATGTTCACATGAAAGGAAGAGTCATAGCCTCATTTTTACTCAAAAGTCACAGTCTCATTTTTACTCAAAAGCTCGAAATGAGATTGGGCACAGTGGCTCATGCCTATAATCCCAGCACTTTGGGAGGCCGAGACAGGAGTATCACAGGAGACCAGGAGTTTGAGACCAGCCTGGCCAACATGATGTAACGCCATCTCTCCTACAAATACAAAAAAATAGCTGGGCATGGTGGTACACATCTGTAGTCCCAGCTACTCAGGAAGCTGAGGCATGATAATTGCTTGGACCTTGAAGGTGGAGGTTGCAGTGAGCCAAGATTGTACCACTGCATGCCAGCTTGGATGACAGTGTGAGACTCTGTCTCAGAAAAAAAAAAAAAAAGCTAGAAATGATTAAGCTTGATGAGAAAGTCATGCTAAAACCTGTGATAGACTGAAAGCTAGATTTCTTGTGCCAAACAGCCAAGTAGTAAATGTGAAAGAAAAGTTTTTGGAGGGAATTAAAAGTGCTATTCCAATGAACATATGGATGTAAGAAAGGGAAACAGCCTTATTACTGATATGGAGAAAGTTTGAGTGGTCTGGATCAAACCTGTCACAACACTACCTTAAGCCAGAACCTAATCCAGAGTAAACCCAACTCTTCAATTTTATGAAGGCTGAGAGAGGTGAGGAAGCTGCAGAAGAAAAGTTGGAAGCTAGCAGAGGTTGATTCAGAGATTTAAGGACATAAAAATTTAAGGTGAAGCAATAGTGCTAATGTAGAAGCTGCAGAAAGTTATCTAAAAGATCTAGCTAAGATCATTGATGCAGATGGCTACACTTAAACACATTTTCAGTGTAAATGAAAGCATTTTATTGGAAGAAGATGCCATCTAGGACTTTCATTGCTAGAAAGGAGAAGTTAATGCCTGATTTCAAAGCTTCAAAGAAGTGTCTGACTCTCTTGTTATGGGCTAATACAGTGGTGACATTAAGTTGCAGCCCAAACTCACCATTCTGAAAATTGTAGGGCCCTTAAAAATTATGGTAAATCTACTCTGTCTGTGTTTTATAAGCGGAATGACAAAGCTTAGATGACTGCATCTGTTTACAGCATAGTTTACTATTTTAAGTCCACTGTTGAGAACTAGCACTTACAAAAAAGTGATTCCTTTCAAAATGTTACTGCTTATGGAAAATGCACCTAGTTACTGAAGAGCTCTGATGGAAATGTAAGAGGAGATTAATGTTATTTTCATGACTGCTAAAACAACATACATTCTGCAACCCATGAATCAAGGAGTCATTTTGAGTTTAAATCTTCCTACTTATGTATTTCATAAGGCTGTAGCTGCCATAGATAGTGATTCCTCTGATACATCTGGGCAAAGTAAATTGAAAATCTTCTGGAAGAATTCTCTATTCTAGATGCCATTCAGAACATCTGTGACTGATGGGAGGAAGTCAAAGTATCAACATTGACAGGAGTTTGGAAGAAGTTGATTCCAAACTTCATGTATGATTTTAGCATTAAGACTTCAGTGGAGGAAGTCACTGCAGATGTGGTGAAAATAGCAAGAGAGCTAAAACTAAAGTGAAACCCAAAGATTTGACAGAATTGTTGCAATCTCACAATAAAACTTAAATAGGTGAAGAGTTCTCTCTTTGGAATAAAACCAAAGAAAGTAGATTCTTGAGATGGAATCTACTCCTGGTAAATACTACTATAAGTATTGTTGAAATGACAACCAAGTCTTTAGAATATTATGTAAACTTAGTTGAAAAGGTAGTGGCAGGGTTTGAGAGGATTCAATCAAAGTTTGCAAAAAGGTTTTGTGGGTAAAATGCTATCAAACAATATCAAATGCTACAGAGAACTCTTTTGTGAAAGGAAGAATCATCAATATAGCAAACTTCATTGCTGTCTTATTTTAAGAAATTGTCATAGCTACTCCAGCCTTCAGCAACCACTGCACTGATCAGTCAGCAGCCATCAACAATGACATAAGTCCCTCCACCAGCAAAAAGTTATGACTTGTCAAAGGCACAGATAATAACATTTATTTAGCAATAAAATATTTTAAATTTTATATACACTTTATACTTTTTAAAGACATAATGCTATTGCACACATAATAGTCTAACAGTAAACATAACTTCTGAGTGCACTAGGAAACCAAATAATTCACATGCCCCACTTAATTGCAATATTCACTTTCTTATGGTGATCTAGAACTGAACCCATAGTATCTCCGAGGTATGCCTGTACATTATCAAAAAATTTTGAGAGGTTCTTTAAGATTTTTACATTTACTAGAATAACATTGAAGAGAAACCTAAATCTGTGCCCTTCCAATCAAATTCAGAACAGTGCCTGAAAAACATGACACTGTCTTTAGAATAAACTTAACTAACAAAAGAAGAAGCGTGAAAACCAATGAAGAATATGTATGTATGTATTTTTCAAAATCTCAGCTAATGTAATTAGTGATGAAAAAGTATGACTCAAGTTCTCATTTAACAGCACAAATATTAAAGTAAAGGAAAATAGGTGGAATTTCAGTGAAGAATGTGCCAGCAGACAATTTCTGATTTTGTGAGTTTATCAAAATGCAGGAACTAGAAAGTAGAGGTTGTGGCTGGGTGCAGTAGCTCACACTTGTAATCCCAGCACTTTGGGAGGCCGAAGCAGGGGGATCATGAGATCAGGAGTTCAAGACTAGCCTGGCCAAGATGGTGAAACCCTGTCTCTAATAAAAACACAAAAAATTAGCCAGGCATGGTGGCTGGCACCTGTAATCCCAGCTACTTGGGAGGCTGAGGCAGAGAACTGCTCAAACCTGGGAGGCGGAGGCTGTAGTGAGCCAAGATCACGCCACTACACTCCAGCCTGTGCAACAGAGCAAGATTCTGACTCAAAAAATAAAAAAAAGTTATCACAAGTTTATTTCTTTATTCAACAAATATTTATGGAGTATCTCTTTAGGTGCAGAAGATAAAGGACTGAGTAAAATAAATATGATCCTCTTTCTTATGGAATAACAAATACAGTATGAAGGCAAACATTAAATAGATAAAACTACAGAAATATGTAATTACAATTCTTGTAAAGTTCAGAAAACTAAGCATGACTATAATGAGTGAGCTAGCTTAGATCGCTCATTTGTCAGAAAATACCTTTCATGGTAGGTAACTTTTGAAAGCTGATACATGATGTGGCAAAAGAAGTACTACCTGGGGAGAGCACATGCTGATGTAGAAATCAGCCAGCCATGATTGAGGAATAGGAAAAAAAGGACAGTTTAGTCTAAGTGCTGAAAATGATTGGTATGACATTGATGTAAGACGTAAGCCAAGCTCGTATCATATAAAGCCTTTAAATATATGTTTTAAAATCTTTATCATAAATTAATCGGGAGCCAATGAATACTTTTTTCTGGGGAATTGATATCCAATTTATTTTAAAACGATTACTTCAGTTGCTGTGTAGATAATGTATTAGAGAGGGACAAGGATTAGAGATTCCAGCTAGAAAAGCTTAGTCAAGAGACAACTCTAGCTTGGACAAATGGCATTGCTAATGTAGAAGAAGTATTGAATTTAAACTTTTTTTTCCAAAAACTAGAATTGATATGACTTTCTGGTATATTCAACATGGATTTCGGGATAAGTAATCCCAGGTTTTTGCCCTACCACCAGGGTTTTTAGAATTGTCATTCAGTAAGTCTTAGGAGACTAACCATTAATTTAGTTGGTGGCAGAGGCAATCCCAAACCCAGTCTAAAAATTTTGAGAGAACCCTGTGAGACAACCAAAGTCAGTGGGTTTAATACTCAAAATAAGTGTCTGGGATGAAGATATGAATTTAGGGCCCCTTAGGCATATAGATAGCATTTAAATTCATTGGAATAAATAATAGTATCTAGGAGGTCTGTGTAAAATAGTCTATTTCAAAAATTTGAATCCATGGACAATAAAATGGGTATTCACTGCACATGCAGTCAACTAATATTTGGTAAAACTTTATAAAAAAATTTATCAGAATTTAAAATGAAACAATATTATAAAAATAGAGTAATATAAAATGATGTAATTGTCACAACAATATACATTTCTTTTAGGGAAATTGTGTTGTTTACAATACTTGACAATCTACAACATTACTTAAGGATTGCATAATTGTTCAAGCAATCAGTGATGGATTACTTGAGCCATCCAACTGATTTTATAGCCAGATTTTTTTTTTTTTAATGGAGTCTCACTCTGTTGCCCAGGGTGGAGTGCAGTGGCGTGATCTCAGCTCACGGCAACCTCTGCCTTCAGAGTTCAAGCAATTCTTCTGCCTCAGCCTCCTTAGTAGCTGGGTTTACAGGTATACATCACCACACCTGGCTAATTTTTGTATTTTTAGTGGAGACGAGTTTCATCATGTTGGCCAGGTTGACTTTGAAATCCTGAGTTCAAGTGATCTACCCACTTCAGTTGGCCTCCCAAAGTGGTGGAAATACAGACATGAGTCACCGTGCCCAGCTCAGATTTTTTTTTTCTTGGATTTTAGTTCTGATTAGAATATTCAATTTCAAAATAACAAATCATTAGGAATAACCACATGGCTCTGTTAGTTGGTTCTGGGAACATGTCAACATAAACTGAGAAATTATGGAGAGAGTC
This sequence comes from Sapajus apella, assembly GCF_009761245.1. Lineage (NCBI taxonomy): Eukaryota > Metazoa > Chordata > Mammalia > Primates > Cebidae > Sapajus > Sapajus apella. Next base: position 23,028,142 of record NW_022436954.1, read on the forward strand.
TTCCTTAAGTTTAGTCACATCATTCTTTTAGCTAATCTGTCAGCTACTATATGTCACTAAAGATCTGGAAGTGTAGCTATTTCATCTGATGAAATAGTGAGTAGATTCCTAATATTCTCTAGTTTCATTAGCCTCCAAAATTTGTATATTCAGTTTTTAAATTAATACAGAAGTTAATATAACTTTCCGTTAGACACCTACTCCCATTTTCATACCACAGACCTTGTCATTATCCATAACTTCAATCTTACTGTATTCTCACTCTCAATTTTATGCATTCTCTGACCATACGTTTTAGCTTTCCAACTCACTAATGTAGCTTAAGTCCTAGGAACCTTTCACTACTCTTCAATCACTTATCTATTGAATCAACAACCTTAACTCCTTACCCAATTGATGTTCTTTTTTTCCTCCTTACCCATTTAGTATTGCATGGTCAAGTACTATGGTATTTCCCTTGCGTACACCCTCACTGCTGTGTTCTTGCCTTACTTTTGTGATTTGTTTCTTAGCAGAGCTACAGTCATAGTTAAATTCACATCTCTTGTCACTGTACCTGTTGATCTGATTTTGTTGAGGAAAAACACATGATGATATTTGGCCTCATTTTTAATTAATGTCCTCTAACTTCACTTGATGCATTAATTCTGTCAGGTAATTGTATTGTACATTCTTAGACCAATCATTCTCTCATTCTTCTATATCTCTTTCACCCCTTCTCTTCAAACTCCCAACAACTTCCCCATCCTCAATCTAAGCTGAAAACCTTACTTCCTAATTCAAGAAGAACAACAACAACAATAAGCAGCAGCAGCAGCAGCAGCAGCCGCAGCAATTACTAAGAGAACTTGCACAGCCTCACGCCATCTAGTATACCATCAATATCTGTGTATTCATACTGTGTCTGCTTATCTCTTACGGTAAATGAATAACCTATGCTTCTAAGTAACACCATCCCTTTCTACCCCATTCATATCCCATCCTTCTGTTATTCAAGGACACAGCTCCATCAACTTTCTTTTCCCCTTCTAGATCATTCCAGTCAGCAGACAAACATGCTGTAATTCTTCTTACCTAAAATAAATGAATGAATGTTAGTGAATGAATAAAGAAAGAACACATTAATGATCCTACTTCATTTGCTAGTTGTTACCTTATTTCTTTTTTTCTTTTTCTGTAGCAAAACATCTCAGAGGAATTTACTCAGTTTGCTATCTCCAATTCTGTCCTTCATTTTCTCTTAAATCCACTTCAGTAAGGCTTTCATGTAACCAGCATGGGTATCATAGGTGTCTTCAGTAATCTTTAACTGGTTAAAACCAATGGTCAGCACCCAGTTTCCATCTTATCTGAGCAACTTTGCACACTGTTGATGACTAAGCTCCTCTTCATCCTTTTTCTCCTTGGCTTCCATGATGCTACTCTACCTTCCTGGTTTTCCTTCTGGTCAGATTCTTTATTTTTGATGGTTTTGTATCAGAATCACCTGCTAAATCCTTTTTATTCTTACGATCTTAGTGTTGGAGGTTCTAGGCTCACTTCTTGGCTTCTCTTTCTACACTCACTTCTTTGTTCATTTCATCCAGTGTCATGGGTATAAATGTATTTAATTTATATCTTCAAATTGCTCTAGCAAAGTCCTGGCTCATATACCAACTGTAACCTATTATCTCTACTGAGATAATTAATAGTGATCTTAAACTTGTTATATATAAACCCAAACTCTTATTTGTCCCCTCACTTAGGGTTGCTACATAAAATACATATTACCTAGTTAAATATGAATGCCCAAAAAAATTATCGAAGTACAAGTATGTTACACATATTATGTGAAATTCAAATTTATCAAGTGTCTTCTATTTTTATTTGCTAAATATGACAGTCTTAAAAATCTGTGCCACTCACAGTCTTCCACAACTAAACTGGTGACTTGATCCTTCCACTCAGTTAGGCCAAAAATCTCGGAGTGATCTTTTACTTCTGCCCTTCTCACCCCACACCCAGTCTAGTAGGAACAACTGAATATATTCAGTATGACTGATTTTCACCATTGATTTACTACCATCCTTGTCCAAGTTCCAAGTTACGTCATTGCTCACTGAATTATTATGATGGTATCCTAATGGGTGTTCCCCTTTGATATGTCTTCTTATACCATTCTAAATAATTTTCAACATAGCAGCGACAGTAACTATTTTAAGATGTAATGCTAATCATATTTCTTTGTACAAAACTGTAATAGCTCCACATTTCATGCAGAGTAAAAGCCTAAGTAATGACCCACAAGTCCTGTATGATCCATCACCACCCTGTCACCTCTCTCTTCTTATCATCTACTACTCTTCCTTTAAAGAACACCTGTTCATCTTCATGTACCTGTTCATCTGATTTTGTTGAGGAAAAACACATGATGATATTTGGCCTCATTGTCCTTCTTGGTCATTCTTAAACATAGTAGAAAAACCTCATTTGTGCCTTTGTCTTGGCTGCTTCTTCATCCTGAAACATTCTTCCCCAGATAGCTACATGGCTAAATCTTTCATGTAATTGTTGTTTTTCAGATGTCAACTTTTCAACAACTCTGTTCTGACAAATTTATTTAAAATTGCACAATTTTCAATCTCTTATATTCAATCACTATTGACTTCCTTTACCTTTTCTTCGTTTCTTGAATCTTACCATCTTTTAATTGGCTATGTATATTTTTATGATATTTATTCCAAACAGAACAGTTTTGGTACATAACAAGTGTTCAAGTAATATTTGTTGAATAAATAAAACAGGTTTTGTAGAGCCTTGATTATTAATCCTGAAAGCATTTTCTATTATATACTTTTACAAAACATTATGGTGAAGCTTTCACTTATAGGTATAATTTTTAAACAAAACATAGTGCCCATTAATTAAGATTTTATATAAAACTTAAAAATGCATATATATTTTAAACATTTTTAAACACCCAAGAGGTTTATATTAACAATGAAGATAAAGACCCACCATTCTATTTATAATGCTCATGAAAAACAAAAGATTATATTCATATTTAATGTGAATTAGTGCTGTGATTTAAAAGACCAAAATAAACACCCCTTTATCAACTAAGGCCTTAAGGAAAAAAAAATTACCTGTAAGTCAAGGGCTCTGGGCCTGCTCGTGGGGCAAATTTCTAAATTCCTATGACTGTCAGAAAAATCAGATCCTTCCCATACTCCCTAACAAGAGAGGCTATCAGGCTGACTCACAAACCAGACCACTACAACTCTGATCGGACAGTGGACCAGACTTGCAAACATGCTTTCCTGATAAGCAATTGCAGACCCTAAGCCAGTTTAAGCCAGCTTGTAGAGGCTGTGTACAAACTGTCGTGTCCTTTAGTTCACCTTTTTATGTAAGGAGCCCCATTCTACCTCATTTTAATGCTAAAACCCTGCCCTAAAGTGAACACCAGATGTATGTTACATACATGTTTACCCCTTGTGCATGTATTTAGCTCCCCTCATAAATATGTATAGCTTCCCCCCCAAACCTGCTGCATATGGTTAATACCATCCCTGTGTAGCACAAAATACAACATGTCTGATACGGTTTGGCTACTGTTTTCCTACTGAAACCTCATGTTGAATTGTTATCCCCCTGTGTTGAAGGAGGAGCCTGGTGGGAGGTGATTGAATTATAAGGGTGGTCCTTCCCCTTGCTTTTCTGGTGATAAGAGTTCTCATGAGATCTAGTGGTTTGAAAGTGTGTAGCATTTCCCTCTTCACTCTTGCTCCTGCTATGCCATAATAAGACGCATTTGCTTCCCCTTCACCTTCCGCCATGACTGTAAGTTTCCTGAGGCCTCCCAGCCATGCTTTCTGTACAGCCTAATGAACAGTGAGTCAGTTCAATCTCTTTTTCTTCATAAATTGCCCAGTCTCAGGTAGGTCTTTATAGCAGTGTGAAAACGAAATAATACACTGTCATTTTCCCTCTTCAAATATGGGACACCTTTGGTTCATACTGGAGACTTTGTCTTCCTGGCTTGCCAACTGATAAAGCTCTCCTTTCTACTGTCTAGCCATCTTGGTGGTCTTTTGGATGACAGTGCAGAGAAATACGTATAGTAAATTAAAATATGAAGGAAAAAATGAGGTGAAAATATATTAACACAATTTATCTGTACTTTTTTTTTTTTAAGATGGAAACTTGCTCTGTCACCAGGCTGGAGAGCAGTGACGCCATCTTGGCTTACCGCAACCTCAATCTCCCTGGTTCAAGGAATTCTCCTGCCTCAGTCTCCAGAGTAGTTGGTATTTCAAGCATGTGGCACCAGCCCAGCTAATTTTGTATTTTTAGCAGAGACAAGGTTTCACCATGTTGGCCAGGGAGGTCTAGAAGTCCCAATTTCATGATCCACCCACCTCAGCCTACCAAAGTGCTGGGATTACAGGTATGAGCCACTGCTCTTGGCCAGCTATACCCTTTTAAATGCATCTCAGGTAAGATAATCTAACTAGTATAGTGTTTTATATAAATAGCATTTAAAAGCTTAACAGTCATGAAAATGGGAATGAACTTCTGAGAAAAATCATCTTTAAAAACCTTACATTTCATATTTGTGAAATTATTGGAAAATTATGTATCTAGTATGTATAGTTGTATGTATTTCATATACATACATATGTATATACACATATATACATATACATATGAGATATGTAATACTTAAAGTAGTACACAAGTTATTTGGTATGTATGTCAACAAAAAGAGTCAAACTCTGCAAACCATTTGAAGAGATTTATTCTGAGCCAAACATGAATGACTATAGCCCATGACACAGCCCTCAAGAGATCCTGAGAACATGTGCCCAAGATGGTCCGTGTGTAGCTTGATTTTATATATTTTAAGGAGGCATGAGACATCAACCAAATACATTTAAGAAATACATTGGTAGGGTTCAGAAAGGCGGGACAACTCAAAGTAGGAGGCGGGGAAGAAGGGGGCTTTCAGGCTATAGGTAAATTTAAACATTTTCTGGTTGACAAATTGAGTTTGTCTGAAGACCTGGGCTTGATAGGAAGAAAAGGTTCAGATTAAGATAAAAGATTATGGAGGCCAAGTTTTCTTTGAACCTTAGAGGCTGCCCTTAGAGACAGTAGATGACAAATGTGTCCTATTCAGATCTTTAAAAGGTGCTAGACTTTTAGTTCATCTCTTTAGGATTGGGAGGGACCTCAAAGGAAAAGGTCTAGCTATGGTAACAGGGATTCTTTACAGATGTGAATTTTCCTAAAAAAAAAAAAAAAAAAAAAAACTTGCAGGGCCATTTCAAAATGTGACAAAAATGTTTTGGGGGTAAAATATTTTGATTTTCTTCCTCATCTTGTACTCTTATGTTAGAGTCATGTCAGAAAATAAGTCACGATATATAGGGTTAAATAGAACCCATCTGATGAGAATTTATGGTTTGTAGGATGTGACTCTCCAGAGCCCTTAGATAGGAATTTGGGCAAGATAGAAAGATAAGAAAATCAGAATTTAGTCTCTTTCTCTGTATATATAGGGAATTATATATATTCTGCAGATTACTTTATGACCCATCGGGAACCCCTAGTGTTTTATAAACTACACCATGAGGAACACTTTTTTCTCACTAGAACCCAGGGCAGACAGCTTAGGAACAATCCACATAGAGAAGCTTAGATTTAGTCATTGCTATGAGCACCTGAAAAGAAGGCCCGAAACTTCTCCTTACTTGATTTTAAACTCAGAAATGGGAAAGGATAATTAAGACAATCTTACATAAATTTGGGGAATTTAGAACAGTAGAAAACTACACTCCACGTTCTGACTGGGACTTTGTGACAGACACAGCAACACAAGATGAGAGAGAGGCTGTAGGCTTCAGCAGTAGACATTAGCTCTTAGCAAGGCCTAACCGTGGTGAGCACATCTTAATAGATGTCAGCAAAGGATGTTTCTGAAGCAAACACACCTCATCGTTCAATTTCTGGAATATGTATAAAAATCCCTTTTGTGAATTGTATTTTATCCAGTATGTACATTGGGGTAAAATGCAGTGGAAATAAACAGACCAAACTTTAGAGAATTTGGCCATGTTTTGCTACATATTAGAACCATGTTATGTATCCACATCAATTTTACATCTAAATTTTAGGCAATATTTGCATTTAGCCTCTCTCTGCTTTTTTCTTACCACCACAAAGTCCATAAAAATGTTATCAATTTAAGGACCATCTGCCAAAGAAAACCAGACTAAAAACAGAATGTTTGATGCATAAACTGTCCTTTAGATCACCTTTAAGACAATATTCCATCTGGCAATAAAAATTTCCAGTTCAATTTCCTTTAATAGAACTAAGATTTCCCCTGAATAAAATTCTCTTCTTTTGTTGATTGGGAAAGACAGCTAATTTTAATAGAGATTGTCCCTCCAAGACTATCCTATGTTTTCAGATTGCTTAGGAAATATGAATTTCAGGATGAAAAAAGTCATTAGCAATAGAGGTATTTAGAAGATGTAAAAGGGTAAAACGTACATTTAGCACAAAGCAGCAATCTCTTTACTCATAGCTCCAGGGTTATCAGGATGTCATTAACGGCTTTTTACTATGTAAATGTTTTCAAACAAAATAAGCTAAATGAGTAGCAAGGTGAATGTTGTTCATTCCAAAACACTTAAGAGTTGCTTGAAAATTGAAGAAGAAATGGTAAAATTCCAACTTCTTTCCAAACAAAGTAAACCCCAAAATTTTCCACTGAATCAAATCAATTTGTGTTCTAATGTAATTTAGTTTCATGGTATTTAGGTCAAAAACTCTTTCTAGAACCCTGCAGAGTAACAAATGTTGTCACATATTTTTGTTTCATTTTATTTCTTCCTAGCATGCTACAGAAGAGTACCTGTAAATTTTTCTTTGATGTAGTCTGAAAGTCTTCCTTTTCCCACCTAAAGAGATGAGCTGTTCCCCCGACCCCAAGAAAGAAAATATAGTTGATGACGAATTATCTAGGAAACAGGCAAGATTAATCTTTCTTATTTCCAAAGAGTAACAGGAAGGTTTGTGTGCCCACTTCTATAATACACATTTACTAAGCACCTGTCAGAAGTAGATTCTCAAGGAGATTTTTGAATAAGACCTAAATACTGTCTTCAAAATGCTCCTACTCTAGTTGCTAGAACTGCAATTTAACAGTAAGTCCACACTGCTGATTTAGAAAGTAAATAAATTTTAGAAAACAAACACAAATTACCTATAACACATATGCAATTAATGTTAATATGCTTATGTATATTTTTCCGTAATATTTCTGTGCAATTATATAGATGTATTATCTCTAAATGGGAATATACTATCCTCAATTCATTATTTTTTTCTTCCTTTAAACTTATAATTCGTTTATTAAATAGCGTATTTCCAGGTTTACAGTTTTAATGGCACTCACATATATGGTTGTATTAAATTTATTTAACTATCCTTGAAGCGTTGGATGATTTCATGCTACCAAAGTTTTGCTATTATTAAAAAAAAAAAAGCTGGGCTTAGTATGGCTGTAGACAGATTTTGGCATGATATTCAAACAACCTCTGCAAAAACTATGAGAGTGAGAAAAATTTGATATAAGAAAATTTTAACAATAAGGAAACCTGACCTAGCTGTGAAGGATGGGAAAGTTCTTCTTCAAAGTTTATATCTTGGACTATAAGGAGTTATAATCTCTTACTCTATGGCCATTATTTGCTATTAGCATAAACATATACCCATGTATATATATTCTCTAAATCAGCTACATCTTAAATCAGCTACCTTGACTCGTTCTGGCATGTCTGAACAGAACTAGGGAAGCTCCAAACCTTGGTGCATGCCACTCCTTATTTGGAAACCCTCTTGACCTGACTAGCTTCCTCTTCTACTTGTCTTCTTTCTCCTTATCTATTTGGGAAATTTCCAAGTTTTTAGCCAATCAGGTCAAACATAGAATGTGAGGTCCTGACCCGGCCAGTGGAAACTGGACATAGTAGTAGGGTGATTGCACCAGATTATGAAAGTTATAAATGTCCCTGTCTCCCTTGTTCAGGTGTGCTCTCTCAGCAAGACTGCTGGTGAGTTGCACCCTTCCTACAGAAGTGAACTAGCCTTGCTGAGAAATCCATTGTCCTGGTGTGGATTTTTCCCAACATTATAAACCTGTTTCCAGCTCCATCTTGCCTCTAACTCCCAAGCTTCCCATGTTCATTCCTGGCTAGAGACCAAGCTAATTATGGGAGGAATTTAGTTAACTTTGAAACAAAGATAATAACAGAAAACTTGAAATTGCAAATTCTTTCTCTGATCCTCTGAGATGTCAATCCTCTACAACTCAGGAATGTGTTTCTCAATGACCTAGTAATCATTCCTTCGAATTGTAATCATCAAGAAATATAGGTTCCCATGTATCTCAGTCTCTATGAGGTTGTAGGATCACAACTTCCAGAAGGGACAATTTACAGACACAGAGATGGCCTAATTGCATTGGGCCACACTTCTCCCTTAACATTCTCCAAGACTTTTCTATTGACTCATCCCAGAATTTAAAAATTATCTTTTCTTCTTTTCCCGTGAAATTGAGTTCAGTTCCTCTCTCTCCTATCACAATAGTCTTAAATAAAATCATCCTTCCCATTTTTTAACAAGTATCCAGTGCAATATTTATTTTTTAATGCATGTTAAATAATTTGCCTTGGTTCAGTTGGTTATTTAGTAGCTCAGCTGAGATTATAACTTTTCCACTACGTCAAAATTGCTTGGAATGCTTATGTGTAGGCATTGTATCACTTTTAACATACTTAAGTTGATGTGGATGGATGGATAAATAGAAAGAAAGAATTGGGTTTCCTTTTATTTCAAAATGTACTTCTGTTCAACAGCATTGATAATTTGAAATGACTTCTGTACCAGTTCTTAAGCTTTGGTTGAATACAGAACAGGTGATATAAATGGCAGGTAATCTGAGCCTCAATATGTATCATTCAAAGCTTTTTTTCTTTTTAGACAGAGTTTCACTCTTGTGCCCAGGCTGGAGTGCAGTGGCATCATCTTGGTTCACTGCAACCTCTGCCTCCCAGGTTCAAGCAATTGTCCTGCCTCAGCCTCCCAAGTAGCTGGGATTACAGGTGCATGCCAACACATCCAGCTAATTTTTATAGTTTTAGTAGAGAAAGGTCTACCATGTTGGCCAAGCTGGTCTCGAACTCCTGACCTCAGGTGATCCACCCACCTCAGCTTCCCAAAGTCTGGGATTACAGGCACTAGCCACTGCACCCAGCTCCATTCAAAGCTTTTATAACTGTCTGTGCATTTGCTTCAAGCACTCTAGTTGGTTAACATGTACATAACAAGTGTCCTTTTATTTTCCATACTTCAAGATCATTATAGTGAACATTCAATTGAGAAATATAGATCTGCATTTTATATTTTGCATAACCACTTATCAACTTTGTGTCCTCATACAAGTCTGTTCTCACTATAGTAAAAATTGCAATGATGATATATGCTTCCTGGCTTTTTGATGAAGCTAAACAAATTATATTTTAAAGCACTTTGATATAATATTGCTACATAAAAGGAAGTGACTATAACTACTTGATCAATAGAAATCTGTGGGATTTTGCAATTGCACCCATAGGAGCTTAGGTCAAATTTGAATTCAGAGTTCCAAGAGGGTATTGATATTTAATGTCAAAAATAATACATGTAACTTTTTTAAACAACAAGAAAAACTTTATTGCACAGATCCATTTAACACCATAGCTTCAAAGAAATAAATTATTCCAAGTTCCAACTATGTTTTGTCTTATAATCTATGAAGAATATTTGTCTTACGTTTTTTGTGGAACTGATGTTTAGGAGATTGGACAATGGGAAGGTTTGGACAGCTACATTCTACCACAGGCTTATAAAAGTCAATGAAAACTTTTTTTTTTTTTTAAACAAAGCCTGTTGAACATGCAAATTTGTAAATTTATAATAGCTTTGTTATATACATTTAATGTGTTAGGACTCATACTGAGCCAAGTTACAGAAAACTAGTTCAATTAGCTAAAAGTAGAAAGGGTACATGAAGCAAACTTCCAAAAGAGATGAGGTGGAAGTGGTTTCATAATGACTGGATGCAAGAATGCCAAAGTCATCAGGGCTCTTGTTTTCACATTGGATCTGGTGTCATTCTATTTTTCTCTTTCATTGTCTTTCATCTCCAGTTCTCTGTTATGACTTCATTCTCCCTGACCAGCTGTACCAACAAATCTAAGATCATAACCAAATGCCGTTTCTGGCTTTTATGCAATATAGCCTCATGAACAGAAAGAGAGTACTTTTCCACCTGTTTCCATTATGTAAAATCCAAGGGAAGAACTCTGGTTGATCTAGTTTGGGTCATGTGTCTACATATCTCTGGAAAAGGAATGAGAGCAGAGGGATGTGTTGTTTTGACCATCACCTTCAATAGGAAGGGAATAGGAGAAATAGCACTGGGGCTTCTACCACAGCAGAATGGGAAGGAAGTATTGAACAGAAAAACCACTGTTATAAACTACATATTATCAATAATGGATTTGTTAATTTGAAATAATCAGGCCAGGTATGGTGGCTCACACGTGTGATCCTGGCATCTTGGAAGGCCGAGGTAAGTGAAACTCACTTGAGGCCAGGAGTTAAAGACCAGCCTAGGCAACAAAGAGAGACCTCCCTACATGTCTACAAAAAGTTTTTTAAAAAAGCCAGTCATGGTGGCACATGCCTGCATTTCCAGCTATTCAGGAGGCTTAGGTGGGAGAATAGCTTGAGCCCAAGAGATCAAGGCTGGAGTAAGCCATGATTGCACCACTGCACTCCAGCCTGGGTGATACAGACCTTGTCTCAAAAAAATAAATAAATGAATAAATAAAATAAAAAAACAAACAAATAATCATATATCAATAAGCCAGAAACAATCCTGTAAATCTGGATTTTCTAGGTTTATAGTAATATTTTCAGACTAGATTTATTTTATGTATAATTACATAAGGAACGTGTTTCCTTGAAAGAATAGTAACTAAGTGTGTATCATAAAAATGGATGATTCAAACAAAATACATATTCTATTTTCAGACCTGCCATTTGCTTTATATTAGTATAATTCAAGACAGGAATCTGTAGCAGCAGACATATTTGTACTTATTTCCTGTTTAAAGTTGGTAAATTTTTTATTCTGCTATAAAACGAAAACTCTTGTGTGCAGGAACACTTTTGAAATATCTATCAGTATTTATTTTTCTTTATCATTATGCTAAAAAAAAGGTTTTTAGTGTCATGCACATTTTTAACATAGTCTATTCATTAAATGTTTGAGAACGGCTAACAGTGTGTATACCTGACAATGGTGAGCTTATTAAAAATCAGAGTCAATGTCTTAATCAGTCTTATTCATCTTTGTTTTCCAGTCCCTGTCAGAGTAGTTTACACAATAGCAGGCTTTCTATCCATGTTTGTGAAAATGAATTAGCAGTTGAACATTAATATATTGTTTGGTGATAAATAAATATACAGTTTCTCAACTCAGAGAAATCACTGAAGAACTGATATTCAGAGAACTTTGTTTTCTAAAAATATAAGTTGTGAATAGCCATATACAACTAAAGATATGTTCCTGTATGCTTTTCTTTTTTTCTTTTTCCTCTCATTCTTGCCCTCATTTTTTTTTTTTAAACATAGTCCATGTTTTGCTGTTTCTTGACACCAGTGGCTATTGTGGGAAACCCATGCCCTGCCAACAACTTCTCAGTTATTTTGGGAAGCCAATATATGTATCTCATGTATCCTCAAGAATAAGTTCAGGCAGCCATCCTCATTTTCTTCCTCTTCTGTCTACTTCCCTGCGTATAGGCAGTCCTGTGAAGCTCACGGCTGTTACCTTGATTTGAGCAGGTAAATTGCTTCCACAGCTGAATTTTATTTGGCACGGATTCTTCCCAGGCATCTCTGTGTCTTCTGCTCATTATGCATTATCTAATTGCCATGGCTGATCTGGTACAGTGCTGGCTGCCACACTTGTTCTGAAGTCTTCTCGGTCCCAGAGTAGCACTGGGTCAAGTGAAGCCTATTTTGCCGAAGAATTTCTGCCTTTCAGGCAAATGTAAGATACCTCCTTCCTTGCCCTTTGTAGTACTCTGTTATCAGACATTAACATTCCTTTGTCCCCAGTTTCTTATAATATTTCCAGTGAAGCTGTTATTTAACATTTTAAAAATAATTGAGATGGGCTCTCCCTATATTGCCCAGGCTGGTCTCAAGCTCTTGAGTTCAAATGACCCTCCCACCTCAGTCTCCCAATGTGCTGGGATAATGGGTGTGAGTCAGCATACCTGGCCTATGTAAGATTTGAATTTATCACTCATATACTGTAAACCAATTTAGATGACTCACTATGAACGAAAAGTTTTAAAATCAGGAAAACAGGGATAATGACAATATTACTGTCAGAGTTGCTAAGGGTTCTGGACTTTCTGCTATACAAACCTGAATATTTCCTTAGTCATAGGAGAAATAAAGCCATGCTAATCTGTCATTTTTGTCTAAATTTTGATAATTCTTGCAATAATGAGTGGCTTCTCTTCTATTGTACTCACTCCTGATTATCTTCTTCCTCCCCCATTGAAGCCTTCTCTGGCTTCCTTCTACTTGATCTCAAAATGTTCATTTGGGGGAATGTTATGGACTGAATTTTGTGTCCTCAAAATTCTTATGATGAAGGCCTCACCCCCAGTACTCAGAATGTAACTGTATTTGGATATTGAATCATTAAACTGGTAATTAAGTTACCATGATGTCATTTTGGGAAGTCCTAATTCAATATGACTGGTGTCCTTATAAGAAGAAATTAGGACACATACATGTATAGAAAGAAGGCCATGTGAAAAGAAAATATCCATCTACAAGCAAAGAGGAGAAACCCCTGAGGAGATCAGCCCTACTGACACCTTGATCTTACATTTCTAGTGTGCAGAATTATAAAAAACGAAATGTCTATTGTTTAAGTGACCCACTCTGTAAGACTTTGGTATAGCAATCCTAGCAAACTAATAGAGGGGTCCCCTCTCTTCTCTAAATCATCTCTCATTAGGGGAATTTATCTAATCCTATGGCTATAATATTATTTCTGGGATGAAAGAAAGAAAACATTTTTTTTATAATTTATTTGAAGAGTTAAATATAGTTTTAAAAATCTAATAGAGAATGATTGTTATTCCATGCATGGAAATGCCAAAATATTAAAGCATCTAAATAAAGTAATGCCATCATATTTATTAGTGTCATCTCCAAGCCACCAGCAGCAGCATTACAGTTCCACTTCCTAAAAATACAAAATCTGAGATCCTACCCCAGGCCTATGGAATCAGAAACTCTGAAAAACAGGCCCAGCATTCTGTGTTTTAACAAGCTTTCTAGGAGCTCCTGTTGCATGCTCAAGTTTGAGGATCGTGGATTATAATGAGCTGGAAATGGAAAATAGCATAAATATACTCTAGTGTTGAGGGTATAAAATGGCATCCTGGTAAAGTTAGTAATTTTCCCAAAGTCCCTAATCTCTGTGTTCTGATTCTTCTCACTTTGCTCTATACTATGATTTTTCAAGTTAGTTCAGGACAATCCAGCACTTGGTACAATTTTGATTTGTATTGCTCTTTATTTCATTTGAGAGTATCTCTCCAATAGATCTAAAAATCCTATGCCTTCTCTTCTCCTCCCATTATTCCCACATTATGAAGTGCATGCTTTGTAATGCCAATTAAAAAAAAAAAATAAAACACCTATAAAGAAATATTTCAAAACTAGCTTTTGTCCTGTGTCTTGAGATGCTACTAAAATGGAACGCAACTTAATGGTTCCACTGATTTAATACAGACTAAAATATACTCAGGTTCTTATAAATAAGTCACTGAGGGGATAATATTGGTCTGATGCTATTAAATAGGTTAAATTTTTTAATGAAATTAAAAATAACAATTGGGTTGTTGGCTGTAACCTATCAGTGCCTTATAATTTTCCCCAAATTCTACCAACAAAATCTTCAGAATTTAGAGTATGTTACATATATGTATATGCTTTTATTTGCATTCTGAAACTTGACTACTCTTTAGGAGAGCACTCAAGCAACTCAGTACATACCTAGATTTGTGTATGTGTGCACTCCCAAATAGTTTGTACATAGGTTAAGTGGCTTACTCAATTAAATACTCACGTGTGCCTGTTTATAAACCCTAAGTTGTCGTAGGTGCAATTAACCTAACAGTCACTTTTTGATTTGAGTTACATTTACATTTTGAGTTGAAAAGACAGAGTGTTTCAATTTGTTTGTTTATGGCTCCCTAAGCAAGGCAGTGTCTTCTGAATGTGGTGGGGTTATCAACTGCAGACAGGGCTGTTTGGATCAGTGATGCCCTTAATTAACACACAGAAGGTCATGTGAGTGCCCAGGAGCTGCCCATGGCAGATGCTTTGGCTAATCATTATTGAATCCAATCACTATTAATCACTGAAGTTTCACTGGGGTTTGTAAGTGTTGAGAGGAAACAGCAGGTTTTTCTACACAGCCCATTGAAGTCATTCTTCTTGTCCATTAACTCTTATGAGGTCATGATGCTAATGCTTCCCCACGAGGATTGTGTATCTTTCTTCCCATGCACTGTGTGATTCTGGAGTTTGCAGAGTCTAGTTTGGATCACAGCCACGTTGGTATATCACAGCCTTAACTAACAGAGACATGTCCATTTAGTGTGAAAGAAAATACCTGGCAGTCTTAGGAGCAGGGAGGTAAGTATTGAGTTCCGTTTGATCACCAAGACCAAAAGATGTTATTAAAAAGAACACTTTTGTATTTGGCCCAGGACTAAGTTGTCTACTTGTCTCTTCATTAAACCTTTTACAAATTATTGCCATAATTTTTGAATTTGGATCAAGTTTTAAAGATTTTCTCCCTTGCTCTTATATAAACTTGACAAAAGAGCTATTTAAAGCCATACCTATAATTTTTATATAACTTAAGATTACTAATGTATTAATTTATTCCCATAAAAGATATAAGAAAGAATCTGTAAGCAGAGGTTGGAGAATTGTGGGCCATTTTCCCTACTGGCCCAGATCCAAAGATTGTGCATGATTGAAGAGAAGCAATGTTTGAGTATTAATTTGTCTTCACTGGATTTTGAATTAGATGAATATCATCAAACAATTATACAATAACTGTCCTGACCTCATTTTTCCTCTGTATGTACATCCTAAGCAAGCTAATATTCAGTAAATTATCAGTTTGCTACCAACTTCCAAACAAACATTTTCATTCTTTTTATTGTTTCTGCTTTGGCTGTGCAGGCCCATTCAATAGAGAAAATACTTTATTACCTCCAGTAAGTGGAATGCCCACACTGAGGCTAGAGATGATACAAAATAAACAGAAGGAAATTCAAATGTTTTGCTTTTGAGAATAATAAAAATAATAGAGAAGATAAAACTTGAACACTAACAAATATTGACAAAATATAGTAAATATGGTAAGGTGAGTTAACAAACAAATTGGTTAGAAATATGAGGAGATCCCTTTGCACATAGAATAGAAGCCTAACTCTTTAGCTGGCCATTTGAGGCAATGGTAATATGCAACTCAGCACACTGCTTGGGCTTGAGCTTACTTTAAAATTTTTCTATTTCTTTTTACCTGACACCCTGTATATCTAATGCTAGTAGTCAGAAAATACATCTTTGAAGATCAGTTACAATGACTACTTACTGATGGAATTTTGAAAGAAGAGTATCAAATATCACTTTAATGATCTCATTAATCAAAAATGTATTTAATGATCTAATTCATCAAAAATGATAAAAAATAGGAGGAGAAGGAGAATATTAGTCCAATGAGATGAGGGATAGGAAAGGTAATAAAAGTACTTATTTGGCCGGGCGCAGTGGCTCAAGCCTATAATCCCAGTACTTTGGATCACGAGGTCAAGAGATCGAGACCATCCTGGTCAACATGGTGAAACCCCGTCTCTACTAAAAATTAGCTGGGCATGGTGGTGCGTGCCTGTAATCCCAGCTACTCAGGAGGCTGAGGCAGCAGAATTGCCTGAACCCAGGAGGCGGAGGTTGCAGTGAGCTGAGATCGCGCCGTTGCACTCCAGCCTGGGTAACATGAGTGAAACTCCGTCTCAAAAAAAAAAAAAAGTACTTATTTATTATGTTAACATCGAGGTATTATCTTGTCATCATGTAAAAATATTGAGGTGCAAATTGAAAACATATATCTGGAGCCAAAGCGAAAATATTGGGCCTGAAGAGTTAGATTGAAAAGCCATTACTGCAGAAATTCTATTTGAAATCAAAAGTGACAATCTAATGGAGGCATAAAAGGAGAAGCACAGGCTGGAGCTTAGGTAGTCCTACAATTATTTGGCAATTGGGAGAATAGAAAGCTGTGGAGAACCCAAATAAGCACTCATCTGGAAACTTTTTGAGAAAGAAGGAGAATAATGTAAGGGAGAATTTAAAGAAGCAAGGGCTCTTTACTGCCATCCACAGCTGTAGAAAATTTGAAGATCGAATTTTCACTCAAAGTGAAAGAGATGGCTTTGAATGGACAGTGAAACTGCTCAGTGCCTGGTACCGAAGAGTTTCATTAGAAAATGTGAGCAAAAATTTCCAAGGTATTGGTATTAAATGGCTGGCAAAATAAGGTGGAATTTTAAGAGAATCAACATAAAGTTGGAGAAATTTGTCAATAACAAGTCACTTACCCTAGATTTCTTATCTCTAAACTGAGGTTATTTAACATAGGTTTAAAAATGGTTGCAAAGATTAGAGAGATTCTAGTACTATACTACCAATGTAAGCACTTGCTAAGCATTATTATCTGTTACGAGTTTATTATATAATTCAAGCTCTCCCTTTTATATATTTGGTCACTAACCATTCCTTTTCTTTTTTTTTTCCTTGCTTAGCCCTCTTTTTTCTAGCTAAGTGCTACCTTGGCTAGTTTCTACTGAGTGTGCTAGACCAGGAGGTTTCAGCTGGTCTTTCTCACTCCTCCTAGTGTCAATTTGTGTTTGGGACCCTGGTTCTTCAGATGGATGCTACTGGCATGGTCGCCCATAACGACCAATGAATATATCTGCATCCTTCAAGAAATTCACTTTGGCTGAGTATTGGCACTTCTTTTTGACACATTTTTGAACCTGCCTACCTCTTCTTATGGGTACTGTTAACTGAATTATTTAACTACTAAAGTTAAACCATGGTTTATGGTGAGGTTGCAGTAAGAGGCCTCTTCATGTTTCCATGGACCACTTCATTAGGAATAAAAGCAGAACTGCCTTGAAAACTAATATTCAAATCTAGAGGTTTTAATTCCATTTCATGGTTTCCTGAGAGGTAGATGCATGAACTTCTGAGTGACACCTTACTGTGCTCAGAATCATATGCCTTTTTTCCTTTATGATGGACTTTTTTTAAGAGTTGGAAGTTCCTCACTTCCTTATGTGAACTGGATAAGGCAGGCCTTCCATGCCAGCTTGTCAGAAACCATCAAACAATCTGAATTTCCGGTAAATTTAGGACCAAATTGCACCCCCTCCTACATAAGTAAAGATCTACTGCCTGCTGTTAGAAGATGTTTCTTCATGGTGTTTTTTTTTTTTTTTAATTCTGTACATGATTCTATAACATGTGGAAAATAATTAATCACATAATTTATCATCTGAACATCATTAATCACCTACACTTTTTTTTTTTATAAGCAGTATGGTGGTGAGATATCATTAGATGATTCATTTCTCCTGTAGTAACCATATGGGGCTTGTCATCCAAGTGTAGGTTGAAAAGAATGGGGAGGAAAAAATGTTATTCTTTTCATCTAACCTACAAAGAAGCTGATAAACTATTTCTCTCTTTTACTGTGTTAGTCTGCCTTGGATGTCTCTAATGCATGGTGATCTTGAATAATACTTAAAGTTGCAGCAGGATAGCTAATGATGTGAAGATATAGAAAAGGTGGCAATGAGATTGCTTCTATTTCAGTTATCACTGTGTTTGCTAGGGTCAGAGATTTATTATAAGCAAGGTAGAGGGATAAAATTGTTGAGTGAACTGAACTGAAGCAAGCTCTTCAAATTACTTTAATCTCTTTTCACATGAGAAAAATGTACATTTTAAACATGCGATGAAAGAAACTTTTTTATTATCTTCTATCAACAATCCCCAAAGATTAGATATTATAAAAAATAAATCCTTTTATCCGCATCTCACCTGCATTTTTGACATGCATTATATATTTTCAAAAATATAAATTAGCATTGTTAGTATCTGTGCTATTATTTATAAATCAGAGAAAAATGGAAGAGGTAGAAGTGGTGGCAAATTGGATAATAAAAATAAATTTCAATAAGTTAGTTTAGTGCAGAATTTCTGAAACATAGCACTATTGATATGTGAACCAGATAATTCTTTGTGGTGGGGAGCTATGCCATTCATTACAGGATTTTGGTAACATCCTTATCTACTCACCAGATGTCAGTAGAAACCTCTTCAACTAGTTGTGACTATCAAAAATATATTCAGACATTACAAAATGTTCTTTGGAGACTAAAACCCCCACAGTTGAAAATCACTTGTTTAGAGCCCAGTAGTCTTTAAGTATTTCTCGGTGCTTTATTTCATTCTAACGTCACATGAACCACGTGAAATAGGTAATGCATTTTGCAAATGGGGAAAATGAATCATAAAGAAGTTAAGTAAATTTCTCAAAGTAACAGTTGTTTAGGGGCACAATGAAGATTACAATTTTATATTTTATCTTCAAAATAGTGCTTTTGGAAAGGTTTTTCCTTTTTGACCAGTGATTTTCAAACTTTGATGTAAACTAGATCCAACACAAATTGTTAGGAGCCATCCCCAGAGTGTCTAGATTAGAACCCAAGAATCTGCATTTTTAACAAGCTCCCAAGTGATGCCGATGCTGCTGTTTCAAGGACAACACTTTGAGACTTGCGGACCTAGACTCTATTGAAATGTAGCTTGCTTCACAGTTTACAGTGTGCCCAAGGACTTCAAAACAGCATAGCCTTTCCCCTGGTCATGAATAATTTGAAGAATTTTAGTTCTTCTAAAGGTTGAGGATTTTGACAATAAACAATGAATCTGTGACAATAGGTGTTGAGACTGACTCTGTAAGGTATTACTTAGAGTTCATGCTCCATTAGAATACCTTTCGTGAGATATCTTTTTACAAAAATAAAAAGAAGTGGAATCAGATAATGTATTACTTCATTTTCATGCTCCTGATAAAGATGTAACCCTGACCAGGCAATTTACAAAAGAAAGAGGTTTATTGGACTTACAGTTTGATGTGACTGAGGAGACATCACAATCATGGTGAAAAGTGAAAGGCACTTCTCACATGGCAGCAAATGAAACTCCCCTTCTTAAAACCATCAGCTCTCCTGAGACTCATTATCACAAGAACAGGATGGGAAAGACATCCCCATATGATTCAGTCATCTCCCACAAGATCCCTCCCACAACACATGGGAATTGAAGATGAGATTTGGATGGGGACACAGTCAAACCATATCAGATCACCACTGGTTCTGTAGCTCATTCATGGTATAATTTTGGGAAAGCTTCAGCTCCCCTACTGCATTTTTAACTACCTTATCTATAAAATAAGCCTTCTTAAAAATAGATGATCAGCCCCAACAGTCTATGTTCCATTATTGCTGTAACATTATTAATGCACTGAAGATGAAAAAGTCAATGATATTTCTTTTAATTCTCTTCAGGGATACCTGGGTAGCCATGCATTTATACAGTATACTCTCATCAGTGAACTGCAGGTGCTGCCAGAAGGATCTCAAGCTCTTGTTTTTCTCACTGTCCAGCTGAGAAATTTGGTTTCTAGTTTCTTTAAGAATAATCTGTGTTAACGTTATATCCCCACTGCCCTCTTCTTTAGTAGTAAATGTCTTAGAATCCTATTTCCAAGTTCTTAATGCTGTATTTCAGAACTTACACTGCTTTTTCTATTAAATTGTCAATCAGAACATCTAAATTTTAATTCTGTAGTAATTTGATAAAGGTCAGGAGATTTTTGTTTCTTTCCTCAGCTGATATAAATGTGCAGTCTGGCTGAAGAAAATAGCTTCATCCTTTGGCAACGTAAAAACATTATTCTCTCTCTGATCAGCTGGAGAACATTTCTGTCACCTGTGTATAACATTAGAAACAATTTTATTGGTCATCAGCTCTTATATTCCCATCAGCTGTTGTGAGTCACTTACCTGTAGCAAGAAGAGATCAGATCATTTACATACAGAATTATACAATGGCAACCAAAAGAAGAGATATTTATGGTTTTGTGTTTGCTTTTTCTGTGACTCACAGTTTGTATATTTTTTTGTTCACCAATGACTGTGTCTGTGTCTGAACAAGGGGGTCTCAGAGCAGTGCGGTGATGGAAAACACATGGAGACCATTGCTATAATTTTCCCGAAGATAAATGCAAATTGTAAGCAACTTATTTAAATCACCTGGAATCTATTTAATGCGGAGACTGTCAATGTTAACCATAACACATCTCAATTTCAGAAAAAACAAACAAACAAACAAAAAAAATTACCCAGGAAATGGCAGATTGTATAAGTGAGAAAATAGAAAACTATGACAAATTCCCCTTTGTGATTTCTATACTCTTTGGAACTGTTTTCGAGAAAAAGTTGTCCATATTAAAGCTGAAATAAAAACAATATAATAACATTAGAGAAGAGCGGAGATGTAGTACTAATTACAAGAATGACCCTAGATTAGAGCCCTGCCTTTGCCACCCACAAGTTACATAACCATTTAATGTTATTTGACTTCTTAGTCTTTTAATTTTCTCATCTGTAAAATGTGGGTAAAAGTAGCACCTATATTATAGCAATTGTGTTATATCGGATGAAGCTTTATAGTAACTTGTACAATATATAATATATTCTAATAAATATGTGTTATTATTGCTGAAACATCAATCTTTATCAAATTTGGCTCGTCCTGTATCCTCTTTGTAAGGATTCATAAAACATTAAGGGTAAAAATTAATTTCGATTAAAAAATATATGACCCTTTCAGAAAGATTTTTCTTTACTTTGATTAAATTGATTTCAACGCATCCTTTCTTAATGTATGCTATTTACCTATCAGAAGTGATAAGGTTAGAAGAAAAAGAAAAAAGAGCTGAAACCATGATGTCAAAATCATTAAATGTATTTAGGCTTAAAGAAATATTCTCATTCATACAGTGGTAATCATAAAACTTGCTTTATCTATTCTTATAGTCATATGATGGACAATAATAAAAGGGTTTTGCCCTATTAATTCAAGATCAGATTTCCAGTGACTAACTAATGTATACTAGTATACATAATCACATAATTTAAAGAACACAACCAAAGACTCAAAAGTAATAGAATAGGATTGAACATATGCAGAAATTATCTCAAAACAAAATCCACTCCAAGTTCACTTTAGGCACATTATTCAAGGTCATTATTTCTGTGATTGCCATTTTAATAACTTGATTCTGAAGTATTTAAATTATTCCCATCTATTTAATACAAAAATTTCTTTTATGTTTTAGAAAGGGAACATGTAGGAGACAACAATCTAATTATGTTTCTCGAGATTATAGGTCCATCTTAGTCGAAAGAAACCTGTTATTTTTTTGATGGAGAATGGGATTTAGGGACAGCATGTGCAGAATGGAAATGTTACTGTCACTTCACTCTGCTGGGCTGATGCTGCTGCCTTACACTAATGTATGATTCACTCCCTGTCATTTAGTGGTTTATTCCCATTAAGGTTTTTAGATACAAACTCCTTCCTTCAAAGTTTCTACTGTAAATAAACCAACATTCTGAGACACTTATAAGTTCTCTGAAGACAAGGACCTTGTCTGTTTCATTTTTGCACTGCCTTCTCTTCTCCACATTATCTAAGACTATCACAATTAAGACATTCATAAAATATTTAGAAGAGAGAATGTGGGAATAAGAATATAATAGAAGGATCAAACAATATTAGATTTATTTGAATTTATTTGTGATTATAAATAATAGAAATTGCTTTATATTTGTGTGTAGTATGTGTGCCTATGTATATGATATTTAAATAATGCCTTCTGTTTACACATATACACATATACATGCATACACATACTACATGAGGGCAAAGATATCTTTCTTACCACTGTGGTCTCTGCACCTGGGGTGAATGTGGTTAGTTCTCAATATTTATGTGTTAAATGAATAAACTAATTTATACTACATTCATTTTTGTATTATAATATATGTTAGGTTATAAGGGAGTAACTGTGTCTACTACAAAAAAAACTTGTCTAATTTTGTTATGTGGCGCTTAATTTATGTGACTATAAATTAAATTTGACACTAAATTTCTGTACATATTTATGAATGAAGACATGACAGAACTTCAGAGTGGGGCAGAAAGGGGAACTTACAATTTGGGACTCCTAAAAGCATGTTTTTATGAAGATAATAATACCTTGAATGGGTTTTGTACAAATTGATCACATTCTCTTCATGGAAGAGCTTAATGTCAGAGTTGTAGAAGATGCCTAAATGTACGGCCATCACTCATTTGAGAAAAGAAGACTGAGTGGATAAATAAATGGTCAGTGATTTGTTTTATGCCTATAGGAGCTTAACCACAACCCTTTATAATATTTCAAGACAAATATGTTTATGAAGAGTTATTAATATCTTAGCACATACTTCTATGGCAATGCTGAAATGTCTGTATTTTCAAGCTATTTTTATTTGGTAGTAAAACAATTATTGGGTAACATTTGTAGCCAAATCTACGTCATCTTGAAATAAAAAAATGAGTTTCAATATTAACAACTTTAATTAAGAAACACTTTTTTTTCTTTTTTTTTTGGAGACAGAGTTTCGCTTTTGTTGCCCAGGCTGGAGTGCAATGGCACAATCTTGGCTTACTGTAACCTTGGCTTCCCGGGTTCAAGTGATTCTCCTGCCTCAGCCTCCCAAGTAGCTGGGATTATAGGCATGCACCATCACACCTGGCTAATTTTGTATTTTTAGTAGAGATGGGGGCGTCTCCATGTTGGTTAGGCTGGTCTCGAACTCCTGACCTCAAGTGATCTGCCTGCCTTGGCCTCCCAAAGTGCTGAGATTACAGGTGTGAGCCACCACACCCAGCCAAGAAACATTATTTTTAAATGACTTTCATTGATGACAACTATATTCACAAATTGTTAAACCCTGAGAACCAAGGAAACGTTATTGTTCTCCCAGATGACTAAGTAGTTTAGTTTTTAAAAAAATATAATGGAAATGAAGCCAATATAATACTTAGGGGTCATGACTTCTTAAATTCAAATTAACTGATTCCATTTAATTTCTCAGCTGATCTAAGTTTTGGAAACATTTAGTTTTGTGAAGTGCTTTTCTTTTTATAGTGCCTTGTATGGAGCCCTGGCATATGTTATTTTTGCATATGTCACCAAACAACTGGGTTATCAGTTTTATTTCTTTCCTATCTCCTTTTAACACCATTTAAAAATATACACAACAGCAGATAGAGACTATGTTTTACATTGCATAATTTGAGATTTTTTTTTTCAGTAGTGATATAAATTTCTCTAATAGTCTTGAAAAATTCCTTCACGTTTGTTTAAAACAGCTACATGAAGAGAAATAAACTTTACTGTATTTTCTTTCTTGTGCTGTTATGTATGATGTCAAAGCCAAAAACCAATGCAAAAGAAGTTGTGCTATGTGAAATTTCTAATATACCTGTGACTATATTATTGAACACTAAATAAACTTAAGCAACTCTGTTTACCACCAAGGTGACTGAGAATGGAAAATCAGATACTATTATTGAATAGTGGAATCATGTAACGATTCGATTCCTTTGTCCTTGATTTGTTCATCTTTGTATTTTCCCTGTCCTCTATAGGTGGACAAGAGAAGAAGCCTTTATAGGTGAATGAGTTGTTAGCACTATGTAAATACTATAATTATTCCAGGAAAATGGGATAATTTTGTACAAACAGTAGTTAATGTGTTTATGACATTTGCCAAAATATCTGTTTTTCTAATGCCTTATTTGATGAGGAACATTTTCTTTAATTACCATAAAAAATACTTTCTTGCCATGGTTTTATGAGCCTGCTAGCACAGTACTATTTAAAAGATAATAAAATAAGAGGCACAAGATCTAGTTTTTTCCTCAAGGATATGCGGCGTAAAAAACCTTGAGTTGAATTTAGTTTTCCTGACACTCCCTGATGTCTGTTATTCTAAATTGTGGTTGACAAAGTGATGGAGAAACGCTTTGTACTTAGCAACACATTTATTCTAATATTTCTAAGCAATATATGTAATTATACTACTGCTATATTGTCTGATAAGGAAAGTAAAGCAGTTTAGATCTTACTCTGAAATCCATTACAAACTCAAAAGATCTGAAACCAGTCAAGAATTTAAAGCTGTACTCATATTAAGCTGCATTATTATTATTGTTTAATTATCTGTCTCCTTTAGGATATTTGCTACCTGAAAGTAAAACTGTGCCTGGTTACTCACGCTTATATTCTACATGTTTCACTAGAATAAGCACATAGTAAATGCTCACTAAGAATTTGTTAATCAAATGAATAAAGACGTTAACTCTAGGGGAGATGAATACGTATCACACAGATTATTATTAAGCCAAGGTGTTCTAGAAGGTAAGAAGAAATCAAGGGGAAAAATAATCTGATTGTCCCCAAATGTTCCTAGTGTGATTTCATTCATTAGTTATTTTTGTTATTTTGGCAATGTTCTAAAGATTCCAGTAAAATGAAACAACTCAGCAATTGAACTCAGTGAACTGTTGGGCAAAATGCAATTGGCAAATATATGAACAGACTCATTTTGGCATAGAACATTGTAATAACAAAGTTGCTCTGCTCACTTGAGCGTTTGGTTATTAATAAAGTTCTCCAAGCAATTATGCAGTTCTCTTACTGTGCATTTTTTCTAAAGTACAAATTCTAATTTTATCTCTGGAATTAAGATTCTATAGCTTAACTTTTAAGATCTGTTCCCTATCTTTGTTAATACAGGTGATAACTGATAAATATGAGTCATTGACAAGTGCATACTGCTATTGTATCTCACTAAATGTGCAAGATACAAATCTCTTGGCTATTAAATTTAGTACAAACATCAGCAGATAATTAGAATTTAGAAACCAACTCTTTGAAAGAAATTGGAGTAGCCTAGAGCTAATATCCTGTAGTTAATCAATTGTACAGGATAATTTATCTCTAAATTTTTACATTATAATTCAAATTTAAAAGCTTACATGACTCACAGAATCAACAAATCTGGTGAAATATTTCTCCAGCCTGTGTTTTTTAGTCTCATTTAACTTCAGGTGGATTCAAACTTTTAACTTTATACAATATATAAATATTACTTTATATGTTTTCTATCACAACTTTAAACATTAACTGGTGAGAAAGTAACTTGAAATCTTGCATATTTTAAAATTATTTAGAATTTGTTTCTAGCTATAAAGCCTTAAACAATGTTAGTTCCATAAAATAATACTGGAAATATTTTACTTACATCTCTCTTAAAATGAGTTTTATAAATTTATCTTGAAAGTCAATGTATAGCTGATGATACAGTTTAATGTCTAAAATAGCTGAAGAATTTGGATGATCACCTTAGGGATCCCTATAGATGAGGCTTAATAGACACTTTTCCCAAAGATTTTGAGAACTCTCGTGACTGCCTTACTGGAGAATTAACTCAGTGTCTTAGGCCTGTTACTAACGTCTTATAAATTGAGGTAAATAAGGCATTTCCTGCTTAACAGAGGATCATGTACATTCTGACTTCTGTTTTAAGATAGATAACTCAGTTTTTAAGCATTTCTGTGTGTTGCCTGCACATGAGCATGTGCATGTTGTATGCTGTCAGCCTAAGACCACTTGATGAGCTTTATAAAGTTGTTTCCTAGTTGTTGAACAAATTCAATATGTACCATGGCTCAAATGCAGTGCATATGTATTTCTTGCTGTGTAATATCCAAGATATATAATCCTGGCAAGCTGGCAGGTCTCATTTCAAGGGTGATTCAAGATCCCAGTTATCTTCTATCTTGTAGTGTTGCAGCTTTAGCTGTTGGCTTCCATAGTTACTGTGCTTATTTTTCTCAAGATGGGAGAAAGAGGTAAGAGCCTGGAGGCTTACACCTACATCAGGCAGGTTTTTAAGGAGCCAGACGTAAAGAGCATTTATATGACTCCTCTCTCCCTATAATTCATTATGTAGAATTCAGTCACTTGGTATTATAAGTTGAATTCTCTGCCACTGCCTACCCCAGAACCCCACCAATATATATGTTGAAATCTGAACTCCAAGTATCTTGCAATATGACTTTCATGCAGGTAATCAAAATGAGGTTATTAGAGTGGGCTCTAACCCAATATAACTGGAGTTCTTATTTAAGAAAAAAAGGCAATTTGAACACAGAGACACATATAGAAGGAAGACAATTTGAAGAGACAGAGAGAAGATGGCCCTCTACAAGACAAGTGAGAGAAGCTTGGAATAGATCCTACCCTATAAGTCCTTGGGAGGAACTAACTCTGCCAGCACCTTGATTTTGAACTTCCAGCCTTTAGAACTGTGTCAATATATTTCTGTTGTTTAAGTTGCCCAGTTTGTGGTACTTTGTTGTGACTGCCCTAGCAGCCAAATACACCTAACTATAACTAACTGCAAAAAGAAGTTTGGCAATATAGTTTAACATACAAGTTCCCTTAAAAATCCAGCCGTAATTTACTTTTCTAATTTTTTGCTTTTCTGTCTTAAATTCTGTAATCCATAAATTTTGAACTTCTTCTCCAAATACATTACTCTTTGCCTTTGCATTAGTTATTCTTTCTAAGGCATTTCCTAAAACGATCTTGAGTTTTCATCCTATTTGTAAGTTAAGATTTAGCTCAAATGCAACTAAGTATTCTGGGCAGAGTCATAAACTTTATTTCTTGGGGGTTATACATTGTCTTTACCTCTCTTCAGTACCGGATATGCTTTTCCCTTTAGATTATGCCTTGGTTGAGGTCAGGGGCTAGATTGTTTCTTCTCTCATTCCCAAGTGCCTAGCACATTGACTGATGTGCAGCTGGCATTCAATAACTATTTGTTGAATGGATGTTGAATGAGTACAAGATTATGTCAACCCCAAAATATCTGGAGGGGATGTTAGGCATGAGTAAAGAAATTGCT
Source organism: Sapajus apella (assembly GCF_009761245.1). Lineage (NCBI taxonomy): Eukaryota > Metazoa > Chordata > Mammalia > Primates > Cebidae > Sapajus > Sapajus apella. The sequence continues at coordinate 23,055,516 of NW_022436954.1, forward strand.
TGTAAACTTTAGATGTTTTTTTCCTGGGTTATTCAAAGTTTTTTATTTCTTATCACATTAACTAATTAGATTATGTATTTAAATTAACTACTAGCCCTCCCAATCCCCAGGGATATTCAAAAGTGAGCAATTACTTTGATAAATATCATCAATATGAAGCATCTGGTTTCCTAACATTTAAGTCCCCCATTTAATTCTTATGTGGTTGTTCAGTCTAGACAGGCAATGTAAAGGGGATTTGGTCTCAAGAATGCTTCCTGCTGCATCTCATTTGCATGCCTGCCCAGACAATGGTCTTTCACTAGACTTTAAATAATACTCCTTAAATCCAGCTCAATAGTCCTGGACTGTGTGTCCTTGTTCTTACCTGTTTTCTTGGTTGTCCCATTAGAATACTTGGTGCTTGCGGAGAGCTGAGACTACTTGAATCAGGAGCAAGAATATGAAGAATCCAGTTTCATTCAGGAGTATTTACTGTCCCAGAAAAGCCCAGAAATCATCAAAGGTAAGAACCAAAGCTGACAGCGGTAAAAGATTATCCTGCCTGGAGAGGTAAAGGCACCAAGGTCATAAAGAAAGTGAGAGGTGAAAATATTTTTATTTGAGATAAAATAGAGCTGGAAATGTGGTGGAGAGGAATGAGTTTTTTAAATATATATTATTATTTTTCAAGACTGCAGTAGGGTTGTATGAGATATTAATGTCCCTCAACTGTACAAGATTCTTGAGTAGCTCTGGGAATTGGGAAGTCCGCAATTTACAACCTCTCTTCTCTGTTCTTATCAGCAATTTAACCAAGCTCCTGTTAGCAAGAGACACTTAAGCAACAAATCCTAGAGGAGATTTTTAAGCCCATAGTAAAGATAATACAATTCTCCTGCATAAAAAACAAAGGATTATTAATGCTGTGCTGCTGATAAAGTCTCATTTTACAACTGATGTAACTTTCTGTATTAAATCAGCCCCACCAGCACTGGAATGAGCCAAGCTCAGGCATCATTTATCACTAGCCATTGTGGGTGCACCAACCATAGCGCTAGCCCTCAGTTTGACCCTTCCAAAGGTGTGCCCCCTGTGTGAGTGGAGGTTTTTATCCGTAGACATGCTGATCTTTGTCAGGATTTAAATTTATTTTCCTGACATGGTTTATGGTTCCTGTCTCCAGGTGCTTGTTCTCTGAAGTAAGAGCCTGCCTCTGCAATGCACCTCCCATAGCAGATCATATCCCTTTGGCAGTTTGTAGCACTGGCTCCTTTACAACTCTTAAGTCTCAGCTTATGATCCATTTACCTGAAAAATTCATAATTAGTTGAGTTGCTAATTTGGCCTTTTGCTGACTCACCCAGGGAGGTATGTCATGCGAAGATGGTATTGCATTGCTGAATGATCCATTGATTGATACATTTTATTTTTGGTTTTTGTTTTGTTTTGTTTTTATAGGTTGCTTTTACAGATTCAAAGACAAAACACCACTCTTTTCCTTTTAATGATAAAAGCCTACATTGAAATGGGGAACTTTTTTTTTCTTTCTTTTTCCCTTCTTTTTCTTTCTCTCCTATCCTCCCCATTTTTTTTTATTTTTAAAAATAAATCAGCTTGTAGAAAGAAGTGGAATATCATGACCTCAGAGAAGCAAGTTCTTCTTTCACATCCAGAATAAATCGTTAATCAGAGTTTTTTCACACTGTTGCAGTTCTCTATTCTTGAGGTACAAGATCAGCGGTGGATTACAGTAATATATCATATATGAATCCCGGCCAATGCATCTGTAAATGCCAGCTTAGATTTATTAAATTCCTTCATTTAATAAATGAAGGGATTGAAAAAGCAGCAAATGTTTATTGAATGACTACTATGTCCTGTAGACACTTAATTGGAGGTGTGAGAATACAGAATAAAAACTTAAACTTGTATTTTATACTCCTTGGACTCCGTTATGGTAGGGTAGATTCACTGAAAGTTTGCAGACTTTGAAATCAATAAAACTGAACTTGAGTTTCCCCAAATATTAGCAGCATGCTCTTACAATATAGTGGGAAAAATAATAACTTAGTAGTTTTTATGTGTCTTTTGGAATCAGATCAGCTTGTATTTATGACTGTGTAACCTTAGCCGAATTAGTTAACTTCTTTTAGTCTCAGGTTTTCTCACTTGTATAGAGGTGACATTAGTATCTCATCCTATTCCAGACAATTGCTGCCACAATCAAAAATATATTTAAAGTAGATCATACAATATGTCTAAATATGTAGAAGGTATAAGGCAAGCTAACATACTGTTCAACAAAATGTGTTTTTTATTCTTATCTAAATATGTTGATAATGACTTGAAAGTCCAATTTAAGATTTAAAATTCTGAACTTGTTAAAGTTCTGAACAAGCAGAGGTAGCTGGTTCCTAGCCTGCTGTCCTCAGCCCATAACCATCTCTTTCCACTGCCAGCTCATTTGGTTAGCACAAGAGACCTCAGATATACACAGGTGAAAATCACAGCCCTTGCATGCTCCATCTATAAGTCCAAAACAACTGTTCCCTGACTACTTGCTGGCCAAAGGTTCATCCATCAAGGATATAATCTGCCCTTGGGAGGTGAACCTCAGGAAGATGTACTTGCATGCTCTGAAAGTGGGTAATAAAAAGTCCTTAGTTCTGTGCTGAAATCATAGAAAAGAACTATATTAGTGGGGACTCATTTGCATCAATCATAGAATAATAACAGTTTTGTCTACTGCAAAAGTGTAGTAACATATTTATAGCTGGTAACTTGGTGCCTGATATTTAGAAAAATTTTAAAAGATGTGTTGGTTCACAGTTGATGCTAATGCCAGAAGTACCACTGGACTTAACATTCTCAAGGATATCTGCTTCAGTGCTGGAACCATGCCAAGCTCTGCAGAAATTTGAAGGCGTTTTTTTTTTATTTTTGCAATAAGTTTTGGGGATGGGGACAGAGAACTTTGCACTGAGAACAAGGAGGAAGACATTACTGTATTTATATCAAACACCAAGCTTCCATGAAATTGCTTATCTTTTAATTTATGCCCTCACAGAGGTGCACTCATAGAAAACTAGTTTATTCCACTTATCAAAATGAGATGATGGGTGAGATTTAACAGCAGCTTGATGAACGAATGAACACATTTTTATGACATTAACATAGTTAAAATTCACTATTTCTCCCCATGAACACCCACATTTCTTGATGGCTGTGGTATATTAAAAGGCACATTTCAATCCTTAGAACAACCAGGCAAAAAAATAAATACATTTTAAGGGTATACTGTATACTGTCTATTTAACAGACACAAAAGTAAAAGAGAAAAAAGAAAAAAATCATGAGATATGTAGAAGACAAATAGAAAAATGCTAAACATAGGGTCAATGGCTGGATGATTATCCTCTAAAATCAGAACAAATCAAAGGGGTATGTTTGTGTCATTACTATTCACTATTATGCTGCTAGTGCAGTAAGGGAAAGAGAAAAAGAGTCGTCAGATTGACAAAAAGAAGCAAAACTGTCTTTAATCTCTGACAATATAATGCTCTATGTATAAAATCTTAAGGAATGCCATAGAAAACACACACACACACACACACACACACACACACACACACACACCCACCTCAAATGTAATAAGTTCAACAAGGCCACAGGATAAAAGTACAATGTTTCTATATATTAACACACACACCAAAAGTGAAATAATGAAAATTATTCCAATCATAATAGTATAAATAATGGATGCTTTATGATAATTTTAACAAAATTTCAAGAGCTGCACTGAAACCTACACAACATTGATGAAAGAAATGAAATATATAAATTAGTAGAGAGGCATTCTATCTTCATGGAGTTAAATACTCAATATTATTAAAGTGGTGATTCTCTCCAAATTGATATCCACATTCAACGTAATTCCTATAAAAATTCCAGATTTTTTGTTTGCAGAGATCAACAAGCAGAGATAACATTTACATATAAATAGATAAGATTAAGAGTAGTCAAAAGAATTTTGAGGAAAAAGAACAAAGTTGGATGATCTATACTTCCTAAGGTCAGAACTTAGTATAAAATACGGTGTTGTCTTAGTAATCAAAACAACATTGTACTTGCCTGAGAATCGGCATATATATAAAAATGGAACAGAATTAAAAATAAAAAATGGTCCAGGTGCAGCGGCTCATGTCTGTAATCTGACACTTTGAGAGGCTGAGGTGGGCAGATCACCAGGTCAGGAGTTCAAGACCAGCCTGGCCAGCATGGTGAAACCCCGTCTCTACTAAAAAATATATAAAAATTAGCTGGGCATGGTGGCACATGCCTGTAATCCCAGATACTTGGGAGGCTGAGGCAGGAAAATTGATTGAACTTAGGTGGTGGAAGTTGCAATGAGCCAATATCATGCCACTGCACTCCAGCCTGAGTGACAGAGTGAGACTGTGTCTCAAAAAAATGAAATAAATAAATAAATAAATACAAAACAAAGCCTTATGCTTAAGGTCAATTGATTTTTGATGATGAGGACAAATCAACTTAATGAGAAAAGTATATACTTTTAAACAAATTGTGCTAAGGAAATTGGATATAAAAAAGATAAATTTGGAGCTACCTCATACTATTCACCAATATTAATTAAAATTTAGTACATATGAAAATGTAAGTGCTAAAACTGTAAGCCTTATAGAATACAACATGAGGGTAAATCTACATTATCTTGTGTTAAGCAAAAAGTTGCACACATGACACCAAAAGCATGTTCCACAAAATTTATACAATAAATATTTGGATTCCATCAACATCACCTTTGGCACTTGAAAAGTAACTATTAAGAAAACAAGAGACAAGCCACAGCTGGCAGAAAATATTTATGTGTTATATCTCTGATAAATGACTTATATCCCAACTATATCAACTCCTCTTATAACCCAATAATGAAAAAACAAAACAACCCGGTTAAAAATAAACAAAGATTTTGTCTTAGGTTAGGAAGATATAACAAAGTTCCATAGGCTGGGGGCTTTATACACAGCAGAAATGTATTTCTTGCAATGCTGAAGGTTAGAAGTCTGAGATCAGGATGCCAACATGGTTGAGTTCTTGTGAGGGTCCTTTTCTGGGTCAAAGACTGCCAACTTGTCGTATTCTTTGGCAGAAACAGAAAGCGAGAGCTCCCTGGGATCTTTTTTATGATGGAACTAATTCCATTCATAAGGGCTTCACCCTCATGATCTAATTATATCCTGAAGACCTCACTTACTAAACCATCACATTGGGGTTATGATTTCAATCTATGGATTTTGGAAGATATAAACATTCATTCTGTAAGAGATTTGAGTAGACATTTTACCAAAGAAAGCATAGGTGGTCAATAAATACACCAGCGCAAATGATCAACATTCTTAATCATTAATATTGCAATGAAATAATGCTTCATGCTCACAAGAATGGTTATAATAAAAAGAGAGTAACAAATGTCAATAAAAATGTAGACAAACTGGAACCCTCCATAAGTGCAGAGGGAAATGCAATGTAATGTCACTTTGGAAAATAGCAATTTTTTAAAAGTAAAAATTAAAATGCACTATATGGCCTCATAATTCTAATCCTAGGAATCTGTTGAAGATAAATTAGACCGCACAATTTTTTGTGTGTGACTGCTCATAGCAATATTAGCCCCAGATTAAAAATAATCCAAATGTTCATCAACTGGTGTATGGATAAACCAAATATGTTTTATCTATAAAATGGAATACTATTTAGTCATAACAAGTATATGCTCTAAATCAATCACTCCCCAAGACATGCTAAATTAAGAAGTTGGACACAAAAGACTACATATTCTATAATCCTGTTTATGTGAAATGCTCAGGAAAGAAAAATATGTAAAGACAAAGTAGATTCATGTTTGACTGGGGCTAAGTATGACAGCAGAGATTGACTCTATGAACCCCAAATATCTGAGATAGGTTTCAGTTAATTTAGAAAGTTTATTTTGCCAGGATTGAGGATGTGTGCCCATGACACAGCCTCAGAAGGTCCTGACAATATGTGTCCAAGGTGGTCAGAGCACAGTTTGGCTTTACACGTTTTAGAGAGACACAAGACATCAATCAACATATGTAAGATGAACATTGGTTGGGTCCAGAGAGGCGAGACAACTTGAAGTGGAGAGGGGGCATCCAGATCATAGGTATGTAAGAGACAAATGGTTGCATTCTTTTGAGTTTCTGATTGGCCTCTCCAAAGGAGCCAATCAGATATGCATTATCTCAGTGAGCAGAGGGGTGACTGAATAGAATGGGAGGCAGGTTTGCACTAAGCAGTTCCCAGCTTCACTTTTCCCTTTAGCTCAGTAATTTTGGCTCCCCAATATTTACTTTCCTTTCACAGCTGCAAATAGACACAAGCAATCTCTTTGGAATAATAAAAATGTTCTAAACACAGATTGTGGTGATAGTTGCATAGCTCTATACATTTACTAAAAATTATTCAATGTACACTTTAAAAAGACAGTTGTAATTAGAAAATAACTTTAAATTATCTCAGTCAGTTCTCTGCTTCCAAATCAAATTGCAGGCTGAACATTTGTTGCAGGCCTTTAATGTATGTCATACATTCAGTAAGTGGTGAAGAAAAGATATAACGTGGATTACACATATTAAGATTATAATCTCAGATTCCCCAGGTTCTAGGACTATTGATTTAGAAGCTTATTAATTAAAGTCTTTGGATTTCAGTATCTTCTTGGCAAATAAAAAATGAGAATAGTAATACATCTCACCTTGGAGTTTGTAAGAATTAAAGTCATGAGGAAATTGCAAACACAATGCCTATGAACACTCATGAATATCGAGCCTATTTTCTCTTTGTTCACTAAGAGCTTATGAGAAGCTGCACCCCTCCTTTCATTGTAAACTTCTGTAAGTTTTAGTTAGTTTTTTATATTAGTTTTTATATTAGTTTTCTATTGCTATCATAACAGTTCATTAGAAACTCCGCAGCTTAAAACAACACATGCTATCTCATGTTTTCTATGGGAGTCTGGTTCCGGTTAGGTGCAGTCTCTATTTAGGTCTCAGAGATGAGCTGAGACATTTCTGTACATATAAGCAGCAGAAAAAGAAAGGTTTGCTTATATGTACAGAAATGTCTCAGCTCATCTCTGAGACCTAAATAGAGACTGCACCTAACCGTAACCAGACTCCCATAGAAAAGATGAGATAGTATATGTGTTGTTTTAAAAGTTTAGTTATTGTCATGGATTCAGTACATCTACTATCTTCATCACTCCTTTGCACTCCAGATTACTCTCTCTAAACCGAATAAAAATGATCTCTAATTGGATGACCCACAGCCATTTCAAAGGAACACATTAATTGTCCTTACTGTTCCCTTGACAATCTAAGTATCTGATATATTTTCAAAAAAATTTAAAGTGGATATCAATTGACATAAAATCTTAAGTTTTAACCAATGGTTATAACTTCTGTTCAATTCTACATGAGCATACTTTTATAAAACTATAGAAACCATGGGCTGCAAGGCTTTTCATATGGTATAACTTCCATCACTTTAACTTCATCCTTCTTTCTTTTTTTTTGAGACATAGTTTTGCTTTGTCGCCCAGACTAGAGTGCAGTGGCACAATCTTTGCTCATTACAACCTCTACCTCCCATGTTCAAGTGATTCTCTTGCCTCAGCCTCCTTAGTAGCTGAGACTACAGAAACATGGCACCATACCCAGTTAATTGTTGTATTTTTATTAGAGAGGGTTTTACCATGTTAGCCAGGCTGGTTTCCAACTCCTGACCTCTAGTAATCCACCTACCTTGGCCTCCCAAAGTGCTGGGATTTCAGGTATGAGCCACCACGCCCAGCTGAACTTCACCTTTGAAAGGGGGCTTCTTTTGGTAGATTTCTCTTAGAATTCCTACCGTTTTTCTGGCTGGTTGCAGTGGCTCATGCCTGTAATCCCAGTGCTTTGGGAGGCCAAGGCAGGCAGATCAAAAGGTCAGAAGTTCCAGACCAGCCTGGCCAATATGCTGAAACCCCGTCTCTACTAAAAATACAAAAATTAGCTGGGCATGGTGGTGGGTGCCTCCCAGCTACTTGGGAGACTGAAGCAGGACAATCACTTGAAACTGAGAGGCGGAGACTGCAGAGGGTCAAGATCATGCCACTGCACTCCAGCCTGGGTAACAGAGTGAGACTCCTTCTCAAAAAAAAAAAAAATAATAATAATTCCTACCCTTTCTTTCCTTCACTTTCTAACATTAAAATCTTTCCTTTAATATCTTTTATCCCTTCAGTCATACAGTGACCAAATATTTTCAAAGAATCTGTTAATTTCCTCCTCACTGCTTCAGACTTGTCTGCTTTTCATTCCCACAGCCCTATATTCCAAACTGTCTTTCTCTAATAAATGATTGGCCATAATGTTTCTCAGGCACCTCAAAGTATCTTTTTTTAATAAATAATGTCTTCTCACTCATCTACTCTATTCCTCTTTTGCCTCCTTCTTTTCTTCTCTCTAAAGGCCCTCCTGTTCTGGACGCTCTTGCACTCTCAAGCCACACTATACATGAGCATAGAATAGATCTTGTCACCGTGAGACTCCTATGTTATATTGATTCTCTAGCAAATAGAGTCTAAGCTCAGCCTGACGTTCTGTTAGCGGCTATCTCACTTAACTAAAATTACTGCTCTTTACTGTTACTGTAGCTTAATTCCTAGAAAACCAGTATTTATATCAGACTACTGTTATATCTGTGCTATTTTCACATTTTTGTGTGTGTTAGTTTTCTATTGATATCATAACGTCATTACAAACTCAGAAGTTTAAAAAAACACATTTATTATCTCATGTTTTTCCATGGGTCAGGCGTCTGGTCATGGTTAGGTGGATTCTCTGTTTAGGTCTCAGAGATTGGATGAGTAAAAGTGTTGCCAGGGCTGCAATCCTCATCTGAGGGTCTGGATCCTCTTCCAAACTCACTGGTTGTTGAAATATTTAATTACTTTGTAGATGATAGCTGTTTTCTTGCTGGCTGTTGGTGGGAGCTGCTCTCAGCTTTTGTAGGCTTCCTCTTGAAATTTCAAAACATATTTATTTGATTTCTTTCACAAAGACAATGGATGTACACATTTCTCTGGCTTTTTCTGCCTTCAGCAAAAGAAAATTCTGCTTGTAAAGTGTCTTAGTCCATTTTTTTGCCACTATAACAGAGTGTCTGAGGCCGGTTAATTAATAAACAATAGAAGTTTATTTTGTTTATAGTTTTGGAGTCTGAGAAGCCTAAGAACATGGTACCAGTGTCTGGTGTGGTCCTTTGTGCTTTATTATCTCATGGAGAAAGGTGGAAGGGCAAGGAAGGGCAAGAGTGAAAGAGAGAGAGCTGAACTCACTTTTATAACATTCCACTGCCATGACAGCCACATTAATTCGTTTGTGAGGATGGAGCTTCATGGCTTAATCACCTTTTAATAGTCTCACTTCCTAATATAGTCATAATGGCAATTAAATTTCAACATAAGTTTTGGAGGAAACTTTCAAACTTTAGCAGCCAGCCATATTCAAATAATGTCCAGTAGTTTAAGATCAACTGACAGATTTCAATTACATCTGTAAAATTCCTTCACCGCAACACCTTGTTTAGTAATTGATTGAACCCCAAGAGGGTGGAAATCTTGAAGGGCTGTTTTTAGAATCCTGATTCCTATGCTGTTCATTGCCTATAAAAACTTCTGCACAGCCTTAAAGGTCCATCTCAAGACCCAGCTATTTCTTGTTGCTTTCTCCAATTTCTTATTCCACTATGAGGATCAAGGATATAGATATGTACATGTATAATATATGTCATTGTATATATACATATAACATTCCACTCCCATGACAACCACATGAAACATATATACATATAATACATGTATATATACATCTATATACTTTTGATCTTCATAGTAGAAGATCAAGGGAACATTCAATCTTTAGCAGCCTGCATATTCAAATAAAGTTTCACTGTTCAGAGATTTCTGCTAAGGTTTAAATGTTCAGAGAGACATGCACTTTCCTTGTCTTTGAGGAGGAAATCAAATAAATATGTTCTGAACTTCCAAAGGCAGTCCTCTTATTGAAACTATATACATCCTTGTATGTATGTACATATGTGTGTACATATATATATACATATATATCAATCATTGTGTATAGTATTTTAAATGAAGTATTTATCAATATGTCTAAATGTGTTTATATGTTGGTAGGAGTATAAGACCCCCTCCAACTACATAATCACAAGTGCAAGCACACACATATACACAGGTACTCTCTCAATTTTTATTTTAATGTCACTGAATGTATAAAACAACTTTTTGCAAAGTCTTTTTTGCATAAAACATATGCTGTGACAATTATATGTCAGTTATCTTGTTAGGAATAATTCGCAGCGTACGTAATATTGTTATACTTACAGGAAACTGAGGTAACCTTTTCTTCAGATAGGACAGGATCTCTGAACTACTTAGGCTGAAAAGTTTATTGTAATTTGCCGTAATCCACAAACAGCAGAATTTAGAGAAACCCCAATATAGGATGCTAAAGAAGCTAAATTACATTGGAAACAAGCACGCAACACTTTCTAATGATCTTCCTCCCAATATTGCCAGAGAATTTTAATCTAAGTCGAGAAGCATTTTACTTAGTAAGCATAACTTCAGAGAATGTCCATTTAAGAAATTACCTTTTGAAGAGGTTGAGAGGTCCCGTGGTCATTTTCACTTATCCTTAAATAAGACTAGCAGGCTAATACATGTACAAATTATGTTCTCATTTTGGAAGGGGATAACAGGATTAAAAAAAATCAATGGAGAATTCTATTTCTGTATTTTGGAACATGGAAATATATCAGCTATTTATTATGCCTATATCAATAGAATATTGAAGCTGAAACAAATTTCCTTTCAGAGTGAAGGCAAACATATTTTCTAAGACTCTCATTGGATTGCATAATGACAACAACTAAGATTTAATGTTAGATGGAGAATGTGTTTTTATACATTTAGCCATACACTTAGTCATCAAATATTTTTTAAATGTTCTGATTTTTTCTTTAAGAAGACCAAATTATTTCAATGCAGCCCTGCTTGTGAAGGAATAATTTCTGGCATTAAACTGGGTATATTAAAGTAAGTGGTGATGAATTAAAAGCACAGTAGAATTCTTGGTGGGTGTGAACTGATGAGTAATCATAATTAGAGGCAAAATGTATCCATTATTTTGTACTATAAATGGACTTTCATCTTATGAATTACAGAGATAAAGATGATATGAAATACAGTGACACATTAGTCAAAGACTTAGAATAAGTGAAGTAGAGATAGGGTTTTTTTTGGGGAAAAAAGAAAGGACAGCCCAAATTGTTAGCATTTGATTTACCTCAATTTACCTAAATATAGTCATTTATACATTTATTAATTGATAATATTCTATAGTTCCTGACTTGGATTTGTACTGTGGTTTTACTATAGCTAAAATTCAATTATAAATTACTATTTACTTTGCTATTCAATTTAACTTAAAATATTAGGAAACTGCACATACTTGCCCAATAATAGAACAAAAGTATATCAGGAAAACTTCCACTGAAGGTTGCATAATAGCCAATTATTGGGAAATAAATTCACCAAATATCTTGGGGTTAAGCATCTCTTAGTTTAAGGAGGTAGAGGTAGGAAGATAAGTAATGATAATTTGTTATACTGTATGTGATAGGTTCATTCTTGGGATATATTTTACTTTATGTATTCTTCCATTTTATTTTGCTATAAGAAATATCTGAGGCTGGGTGAATTATAAGAAAGGCAGTTTAATTGGCTCATGTTCTGCACACTTTTTAGGAAGCATAGTGACATCTGCTTCTGGGGAGGCTTCAGGAAGCTTCTAGTCATGGCAGGAGGCAAGGGAGAAGTGGGCACATCATGTAGTAAAAGCAGGAGCAAGAAAGATAGATTGTAGGGGAGGTGCCACATATTCTTAAATGATCAGATTTCATGTAAACTCAGAGCGAGAGCTCACTTATTACCAAGGTGATGGCCCAAGCCATTCATGGGGGATCTGCTCCCACAATCCAAACACTTCCCACCAGGACCTGCCCCAACATTGGGGATTACATTTCAACATGACATTTGAGAAAAATATTCAAATTATATCATTCTGCCCCTGGCCCCTCCCAAATCTCATGTCCTTCTCACATTGCAAAATATAATCATATCTTCCCAACACTCTCCAAAGTCTTAACTCATTCTAGTTTTAACTCAGAAGTCCAAAGTCTAAAGTCTCATCTGAGACAAGGCAAGTCCCTTCCACCTATGAGCCTGTAAAATCAAAAACAAGCTGATTACTTCCAAAATACAATGGAAGGTATAAGTACTGGGTAAGCATTCCCATTTCAAAACAGAGATTGACCAAAAGAAAGGGGTTACAGGCCCCATTCAAATCCAAACCCTAACAGGGCAGTCATTGAATATTAAAGCTCAAAAGTAGTCTCATTTTACTCTTTTTCCCACATCCAGAGCACATTGGTATGAGGGTTGGCCTTCCTAGACCTTGGGCAGATCTGTCCCTGTGGCTTTGCAGGGTTCAGCTTCCAAGGCTGCTCTCACAGGTTGGTTGTTGAGTGCCTGCTCCTTTTCCAGGCACCGGGTACAAGCTGCTGGTGAATCTACTATTCTCAGATCTGAAGGGTTGAGACCCCCTTCTTATAGCTCCACTAGGCAGTGCCCCAGTGGATTCTCTGTGTGGGGACTCCAACCCCACATTTCCCCTTGGCATTGCCCTAGTCGGGGTTCTCTGTGGTGGGTCCGTCCCTGAAGCAGGCTTCTGTCTGGGAATCCAGACCCTTCCAAACATCTTCTGAAATCTAAGCAGGGGCCAAGTTTCCGAACTTTTACACTCTGTGCACCCACAGGCTTTATATCATGTAGAAGCCACCAAGGCTTATGGGCTTGTATTCTCCAAAGTGGCAGCTCAATCTGTACTTGGGCCCCATTTGAGCCCTAGGTGGAGCTGGTGTGGCTGGGATATGGGAAGCAGTGCACTGTGGCTGCACAGGGCAGCAGGGACCTAGGCCTGGCCCCAAAACCATTCTTTTCCCTGGGCCTGTGATGGGAGGGGCTGCCACAAAGTTCTCGGAAATAACTTCAAGGCCTTTTCCCCATTGTGTTTGATATTTAGCACTTGGTTCCCTTTTAGCTATGCAAATATCTCTGGCAAGTGGTTGCTCCACCATGCTTCAATTCCTCTCCCAAAAAAGCTTTTTCTTTCTTTATCACATTGTTAGACTGGAAATTTTGCAAATATTTGTGCTGTTTCCCTTTTTTATTTTATTTTATTTTTGAGATGGAGTCTCGCTCTGGCACCCAGGCTGGAGTACAGTAGCATGATCTCGGCTCACTCCAACCTCCGTCTCCTGGGTTCCGGCAATCCTCCTGCTTCAGCCTCCAGAGTAGTTGGGATTACAGATATGTACCACCACACCTGGCTAATTTTGATATGTTTACTAGAGACGGGGTTTTCACCATGTTGGCCAGGCTGGTCTCAAACTCCTGACCTCAGTTGTTCCACTGGCCTTGGCCTCCCAAAATGTTGGGATTACAGGTGTGAGCCACTGTGCCTGGCTACTCTTGTTTCCCTTTTAAATATAAGTCCCAACTGTTTTCTTTTCTCCTGCATCTGAGTATAGGCTGTTAGAAGCAGCTATGTTACTTCTTCCATACTTTGGTGCTTAGAAATTTCTTCTGTAGATACCCTAAATAATCACTCTCAAGTTCAAATTTCCACAGATCCTTAGGGCATAAACATAATGCTGCCAAGTTCTTTGTTAAGGCATAATAGGTTTATCCTTGACTCCAGTACCCAATAAGTTCCTTATTTCCATCTGAAACCTCAGCAGCCTGGACTTTATTGTCTGTATCACTGTCAACATTTTGGTCACAACCATTTAATGAGTCTCTAAGAAATTTCAAGCTTTCCCTCATCTTCCTGTTTTCTTCTGAAGCCTTCAAAGTCTTCCAGTCTCTGCCCATTATCCAGTTCAAAGGCTGGTTACACATTTTCAGGTATCTTTATGGTAATATTCCATTTGGGGGACCATTTTTTTTTATTAGGTCATTCTTACACTGCTATAAAGAAATACCTGAGATTGGGTAATTTATAAAGAACCTGATTCCGTAGCTTTACAGGAAGCATGGCATCAGTATCTGCTTCTGGGGCTTTTACTTATGGCAGAAGGTAAAGCAGGAGCAGGCACTTCACACGGCAAAAGCAGGAGTGAGGAGGGAGGTTGGGCAAAGACATGGAATCAACCTAGATGCTCATCAAGGGTGGACTGGATAAAGAAAATGTGGCACATATACACCATGGAATACTATGCAGCCATGAAAAACAATTAAATAAGGTTCTTTGCTGCAACATGAGTGGAACTGGAAGCCCTTACTCTAAGTAAAGTAATGCAAGAACTGAAAACCAAATACCACATGTTCTTGGTTGTAAGTGGGAGCTGAACATTTAATGCATATGGACACAAAGAAGGGAACAATAAGCATAGAGGCCTACTTGAGGTTTGAGCCTGGGAGGAGGTGAGGATTGAAAAACTGCCTAACAGATACTGTGCTGATTACCTGGGTGACAAAATTATCTATGCCAAATCCTCACAACATGCAATGTGCTCATGTAATAAACCTATACCCACTGAACCTAAAATAATGTTGGGGGAAAAAAATAAATAGTGCTGGGCAAACTGAATATCCACATGCAGAAGAATGAAATTAGGCCCTATCTTTCATCGTATACAAAAAATCAACTGAAAATTGATTTAAAACTTAAATATAAGATACAAAACTATAAAATGATTAGAAGAAAACAATGGGGGAAGCTCCATTAAACTGGTCTGGGTAATGATTTTGGATATGATTTCAAAAACATAGGCAACCCTCGAAAAAGTAGACAAATGGGATTATATCAAACTAAAAACCTTCTGTACAGCAAAGTAAACATAGTGAAGAGACAACCTGCAGAAAGGGAGTGAATACATGTACATTATCCATCTGATAAAAGGTTAATATTCTAAAATCTATAAAACAATAGCACAAAAACCAAATAACTGGATTAAAAAATGGAAAAATAACCTGATAAACATTTCCCCAAAGAAGACATACAGATACCCAACAGATGGAAAAATGCTCAACATCACTAAACATAAAAGAAGTTAAAATTGAAATCACAATTAAATACCTCCTCATACCTGTTAGAATAGCCATTAAATATAAAGAAAAAGATAAGTGTTTGTATAGATGCGGAGAAAAGGGAACTCTTGTACACTCTGGCAATGTGAGTTAGTTCAGCCATTATAGAAAACAGTGTACAGGTGTCTTAGGACCTTAAAAATAAAACTACATTTTCCAGCAATCTCACAACTGGGTGTGTGTGTGTGTGTGTGTGTGTGTGTGTGTGTGTGTGTGTGTGTGTATCTCCCCAAAGAAAACAAAATCAGTTTGTTGAGGAGACATCTGCACTCTCATTGTTATTGGTGTATTATTTACAAAAATCAGGATATGGAATCAACATAAGTGTCCATCAATACAATGGATGAATGATAAAGAAAATATATACCTATACACATGGAATACTATTCAGCCATAAAAAGAATGAAGTCTTTCTATTGCAATAACATAAATGAACCTGTAGTTCAGTATGTTAAGTGAAATAGCCAGGCACAAAAAGACAAATATTGCATAATCTTACTCATAGATGGAATCTAAAAAAAGTTGATCTCATAAAAGTAGAGAGTAGAATGGTGGTTACAAGGCTAGAGTGGTTGGAGTTTCAGGTTAGGGAGATGTTCAAAGGATAAAAATTTCAGTTAGATACGAGGAATAAGTTCAAGAGATCTATTGTACAATATGGAGACTATTGTCAATGGCAATATATTGTATTCTTGAAAACTGCTGAGAATGCATGTTCTCACCACAAAATTATAGCTATGTGAAATAATACATACCTTAAAAAGCTAGATTTAGTCATTCCACAATGTATATATACTCCAAAACATCATGTTATATACTACAAATGCATAATTTGTGTCACATTAAACATTTTTTTGATGTAACAAGTTTTGCTTTAAGTGTTACATTTATCAGCAACACATGTAATACTTCCAACAGAGCCAACAAAATTTGACAAAGAAGAGCAAAGCTCAATTAATAACTTAAATGTTCAAATATTAAATAGGTAATAAAAGGCTTATTCTAATCCTTAGATTCCAAAAAGCTCTTCCTGGCCAGGTGAGGTGGCTCACGCTTGTAATCCCAGTACTTTGGGAGGCCAAGGTGGGTGGATCACTTGAGGTTGGGAGTTCAAGACCAGCCGGACCAATATGGAGAAACCCCATCTTTACTAAAAATACAAAAAAAAAAAAAAATAGAAATTAGCTGGGCATGATGGTGCATGCCTGTAATCTCAGCTACTCGGGAGGCTGAGGCAGGAGAATCACTTCAACCCAGGAGGCAGAGGTTGTAGTGAGCTGAAATCACACCATTGCACTCCAGCATGGGCAACAGGAGTGAAACTCCATCTCAAAAAAAAAAAAAAAAAAAAAAAAAAAAAAAACCTCTTCCTTTTCAACATGTCACAAAGAGGACTTTAAAAAAAGATGAGAAGTCCCTTCCCATTTTCCCAGGTATGAAGCTTCAGTGATGCAACATGAATAAATTCTAGAGATCTGCTGCACACCATTGTGTTTATAGTTAACAATATTGTAAAGTACACTTAAAAACTGTTAAAAGGATAGATAGCATGTTAAATGTTCTCATCACTAACTAAATAAACAAACACACAAATGAATCTGATGATAAACCATGGAGATGCTTGGCTTCTTCTTTTATATTCTTGGTAAACTAAGAAAATAGTATTTTTAATCAAAGTATTTCATTTTCTTTTGATACCTGAATGAACTTTGAGGCACCTGAAACACTTTTTTAGGCTAATTCCTAGAGACATTGGTAATTGCACACATTTGGGGAAACAAAACAAAATCCTCTGTGTCAAAATTTTCAATGTACAGTATTTTAACCTATCTTTATATACCACAGCAAGTCAAATTTATAACTAACTTTTATTGTGCCTTCCACTAGTAGAAATAGTCTTTTTTTAGCATGCGGAGGTATTTCTGAAGATTTTTTAAGTTACACTTGAAAAAGAAAAGTCTGTCTATGCAATCATGAAAGAAAATTAGAAAAAAAAATTTTTCCCTGAGTGACCATTAGAGCTGACACCTTTCTTAAAATAACAATGAGCTTGTCATTCTTTGACCAAAGTTTGTACCTTTATGTCACTGATATATACCTCTAGACTTCCCAGAATGAGAGATTTTGCCTAATATGTGATTTTACCTAATATCATTCTCAATATGGGCTGTGAATGACTTAGATGGCAAAGTTTGGCAGAACTCTAGAGATGGACATTTTTTTCCCCAATTAATTTATTTTATTGCATTTTAGGTTTTGGGGTACATGTGAAGAACATGCAAAATTGTTGCATAGTTACACATGTGGCAGTGTGATTTGCTGCCTTCCTTCCCATCACCTACATCTGGCATCTCTCCCCTTGCTATCTCTCCCCAGCTCCCCACCCCCAACCATCCCTCCCCTATTTCCCCCCAACTGACCCCAGTGTGTAGTGCTCCCCTCCCTGTGTCCATGTGTTCTCATTGTTCAACACCTGCCTATGAGTGAGAACATGCGGTGTTTGATCTTCTGCTCTTCTGTCAGTTTGCTGAGAATGATGGTTTCCAGGTTCATCCATATCCCTACAAAGGACACAAACTCATCGTTTTTGATGGCTGCATAATATTCCATGGTGTATATGTGCCACATTTTCCCTATCCAGTCTATCATCGATGGGCATTTGGGTTGGTTCCAGGTCTTTGCT
>NW_022436954.1:23073899-23149772 GCF_009761245.1 Sapajus apella
TGCATTTCTCTGATGACCAGTGATGATGAGCATTTTTTCATATGTTTGTTGGCCTCATGTATGCCTTCTTTTGTAACGTGTCTGTTCATATTCTTTGCCCACTTTTGAATGGGCTTGTTAGTTTTTTCTTGTAAATCTGTTTTAGTTCTTTGTAAATTCTGGATACCAGCCTTTTGTCAGATGGGTAAACTGCAAAATTTTTTTCCCATTCTGTTGGTTGCCGATTCACTCTAATGACTGTTTCTTTTGCTGTGCAGAAGCTGTGGAGTTTGATTAGGTCCCATTTGTCTATTTTGGCTTTTGTTGCCAATGCTTTTGGTGTTTTGGTCATGAAGTCCTTGCCTACACCTATGTCCTGAATGGTTTTGCCTAGATTTTCTTCTAGGGTTTTTATGGTGTTGGGTCTTATGTTTAAGTCTTTAATCCATCTGGAGTTAATTTTAGTGTAAGGTGTCAGGAAGGGGTCCACTTTCTGCTTTCTGCACATGGCTAGCCAGCTTTCCCAACACCATTTATTGAACAGGGAATCCTTTCCCCATTGCTTGTTTTTGTCTGAT
Source organism: Sapajus apella (assembly GCF_009761245.1). Taxonomy (NCBI): domain Eukaryota; kingdom Metazoa; phylum Chordata; class Mammalia; order Primates; family Cebidae; genus Sapajus; species Sapajus apella. The sequence goes on from NW_022436954.1 coordinate 23,074,457, forward strand.
TTGTCAAAGATCAGATGGTTGTAGATATGTTGTGTTACCTCCGAGACCTCTGTTCTGTTCCATTGGTCTATATCTCTGTTTTGGTACCAGTACCATGCTGTTTTGATTACTGTAGACTTGTAGTATAGTTTGAAGTCCGGTAGTGTGATGCCTCCCGCTTTGTTCATTTTGCTTAGAATTGACTTGGCTATGCGGGCTCTCTTTTGGTTCCATATGAAGTTCATGGGGATTTTTTCCAGTTCTGCGAAGAAGGTCATTGGTAGCTTGATGGGGATAGCATTGAATCTGTAAATTACTTTGGGCAGTATGGCCATTTTCACGATATTGATTCTTCCTAACCATGAACATGGAATGTTTCTCCATCTGTTTGTGTCCTCTCTTATTTCGTTGAGCAGTGGCTTGCAGTTCTCCTTGAAGAGGTCCTTTATGTTCCTTGTTAGTTGTATTCCTAGGTATTTTATTCTCTTTGTGGCAATTGTGAATGGAAGTTTTTTCTTGATTTGGCTCTCTTTAAATCTGTTATTGATGTATAGGAATGCATGTGATTTTTGCACATTGATTTTGTATCCTGAGACTTTGCTGAACTTGCTTACCAGTTTCAGGAGATTTGGGGCTGAGACGATGGGGTCTTCTAGATATACAATCATGTCATCTGCAAATAGAGACAATTTGACTTCCTCCTTTCCTATTTGAATGCCCTTTATTTCTTTTTCTTGACTGATTGCTCTGGCTAGAACTTCTAATACTATATTGAATAGCAGTAGTGAGAGAGGGCATCCTTGTCTGGTGCCACATTTCAAGGGGAATGCTTCCAGTTTTTGCCCATTCAGTATTATATTGGCTGTTGGTTTGTCATAAATAGCTTTTATTATTTTGAGATACGTTCCATCAATACCTAGCTTAATGAGGGTTTTTAGCATAAAGGGCTGTTGAATTTTGTCAAAGGCCTTCTCTGCATCAGTTGAGATAATCATGTGGTTTTTGTCTTTGGTTCTCTTTATGTGGTGACTTACGTTTATAGACTTGCGTATGTTGAATCAGCCTTGCATCCCTGGGATGAAACCTACTTGATCATGGTGGATAAGCTTTTTGATGTGCTGTTGCAATCGGCTTGTCAGTATTTTATTGAAGATTTTTGCATCTCTGTTCATCATGGATATTGGCCTGAAGTTTTCTTTTCTTGTTGAGTCTCTGCTGGGTTTTGGAATCAGGATGATGTTGGTCTCATAAAATGATTTTGGAAGAATTCCCTCTTTATGTATTGTTTGGAATTGTTTCAGAAGGAATGCTACCAGCTCCTCTTTGTATGTCTGGTAGAATTTGGCTGTGAACCCATCTGGACCTGGGCCTTTTTTGGGTGGTAAGCTCTTAATTGCTGCCTGAACTTCAGACCTTGTTATGGGTCTGTTCAGGTTTTCGGCTTCTTCCTGGTTTAGGCTTGGGAGGAGGCAAGTGTCCAGGAATTTATCCATTTCTTCCAGGTGTATTAGTTTATGTGCATAGAGTTGTTTGTAATAATCTCTGATGATGGTTTGAATTTCTGTGGAATCTGTGGTGATATCCCCTTTATCGTTTTTTATTGCATCAATTTGGTTATTCTCTTTTCTTTTTTATTAATCTGGCTAGTGGTCTGTCTATTTTGTTGATCTTTTCAAAAAACCAGCTCCTGGATTCATTGATATTTTGAAGGGTTTTTTGCATCTCTATCTCCTTCAGTTCTGCTCTGATCTTAGCTATTTCTTGTGTTCTGCTAGACTTTGAGGTTTTTTGATCTTGCTCCTCTAGCTCTTTCAGTTTTGACGATAGGGTGTCAATTTTTGATGTCTCCTTGCTTCTCATGTGGGCACTTATTGCTATATATTTTCCTCTAGAGACTGCTTTAAATGTGTCCCAGAGATTCTGGTATGTTGTGTCTTCATTCTTGTTGGTTTTGAAGAACATCTTTATTTCTGTCTTCATTTCATTGTTTATCCAGTCAGCGTTCAAGAGCAAGTTGTTCAGTTTCCATGAAGCTGTGTGGTTCAGTTTCCATGAAGGTGCCCATGATTGCACTGTGGTCTGAGAGACTCTTTGTTTCGATTTTCATTGTTTTGCATTTGCTGAGGAGTGGTTTACTCCCAATTATGTGGTCAATTTTAGAGTAGGTGTGATGTGGTGCTGAGAAGAATGTATATTCTGTGGATTTGGGGTGGAGAGCTCTGTAAATGTCTATTAGGTTTGCTTGCTCCAGGTCTGAGTTCAAGTCCTGGATATCCTTGTTAATTTTCTGTCTGGTCGATCTGTCTAATATTGACAATGGGGTGTTAAAGTCTCCCACTATTATCGTGTGGGAGTCTACGTCTCTTTGTAAGTCATTAAGAACTTGCCTTATGTATCTGGGTGCTCCTGTATTGGATGCGTATATATTTAGGATCATTAGCTCTTCTTGTTGCACTGATCCTTTTACCATTATGTAATGTCCTTCTTTGTCTCTTTTGATCTTTGTTGCTTTAAAGTCTAATTTATCAGAGATGAGAATTGCAACTCCTGCTTTTAGTTGCTCTCCATTTGCTTGGTAAATCTTCCTCCATCGCTTTATTTTGAGCCTTTGTGTATCCTTGCATGTGAGATGGGTTTCCTGGATGCAGCACACCGATGGGTTTTGGCTTTTTATCCAATTTGCCAGTCTGTGTCTTTTGATTGGGGCATTTAGTCCATTTACATTTAGGGTGAATATTGTTATGTGCGAATTTGATACTGCCATTTTGGTGCTAGCTGGGTGTTTTGCCCTTTAGCTGAACTGGTACTTGTTGTTCCTTTATATGTGTAGAGCCTCTTTCAGGAACTCTTGTAGAGCTGGCCTGTTGGTGACGAAATCTCTGAGTACTTTCACGTTCCCAAAGGATTTTATTTTTCCTTCACTTATGAAGCTTAGTTTGGCTGGATAGGAGATTCTGGGTTGAAAGTTCTTTTTAAGGATGTTGAATATTGGCCCCCACTCTCTTCTGGCTTGTAGGGTTTCTGCTGAGAGACCTTCTGTGAGTCTGATGGGCTTCCCTTTGTGGGTAACCCAACCTTTCTCTCTGGCTGCCCTTAGTATTTTCTCCTTCATTTCAACCCTGGTGAATCTGACGATTATGTGCCTTGGGGTTGCTCTTGTTCACCAATATCTTTGTGGTGTTCTCTGTATTTCCTGGACTTGAATGTTTGCCTGCCTTGCTAGGCTAGGGAAGTTTTCCTGGATAATATCCTGAAGAGTATTTTCCAGCTTGGATTTATTCTCTTCGTCGCATTCAGGTACGCCTATCAAACGTAGATTAGGTCTTTTCACATAGTCCCACATTTCTTGGAGATTTTGTTCATTCCTTTTTACCCTTTTTTGTCCAGTCTTGCCTTCCCGTTTTATTTCATTGAGTTGATCTTCGACCTCTGATATCCTTTCTTCTGCTTGGTCAATTCGGCTGTTGATACTTGTGCATGCTTCGCGAAGTTCTCGTGTTGCGTTTTTCATCTCCATCAATTCACTTATGTTCCTTTCTATTTTGTCCATTCTCGTTAGCATTTCATCAAATCTTTTTTCAAGGTTCTTAGTTTCTTGGCATTTGGTTAGAGCATGTTCTGTAAGTTCAAGGAATTTTCTTCCTACCCACCTTCTGAAGTCTGATTCTGTCATTTCATCACACTCGTTCTCCATCCAACCTTGTTTCCTTGCTGGTGTGGAGTTGTGATCCCTTGTAGGAGGAGAGGTGTTCTGGTTTCGGGTGTTTTCATCCTTTTTGCACTGGTTTCTTCCCATCTTTAAGGATTTATCCGCCTGTTGACTTTGTAGTTGCTGGCTTTCAGACTGGGTCTCAAATCTTTCAGATTGACGTTCTGTTTGTTGATGATGAGGTTATTTCTGTTTCTTGGTTTTCCTTCTGACAGTCTGGCCCCTCTGCTGTACGTCTGCTGAGGTTCACTCCAGGCCCTGCTTGCCTGGGGTTCACCTGCAACAGCTGCTGAACAGTAAGGGTTGTTACCAGTTTTCTTCTTCTGCTATCTTTGTCCCAGAAGGATACCTGCCTAGTGTCAATCTGATCTCTCCTTTATGAGGTGTCTTTTTGGATATATAGGGGTCAGGGAGCTGCTTGAGGAGACGGTCTCTTTATAGGAGCTCAAATGGTGAACTGTGAGCTCTGTTGTTCATTCAGAGCTGCTGGGCAGGTATGTTTACATCTGCTGCAGCAGAACTCATAAACTGCTTCTTGTTCCCAGATGTTCTGTCCCAGGGATTTAGGGCTTTATGAGTTTCGGTTATGCTGCTGCCTTCTCTTTTTTTTTTTTTTTTTTTTTTTTTTCCTTCAGAGCTGGCCTGCCCAGCAAGGAGGCAGCCTAGTCACTGTCTGCCTGTAGAGGCTTTGCTGAGCTGTTGTGGGCCCCGCCCAGCTGCCAAGTGTACTTCCCTGCAGTCCTGTTTATATCAGTATAGTTAGAACTGCTTTGGTGATGGTGGCCCACCTCTGTTGAGGCGGAGTCTCTCTGCAGTGGTGGGTTGCCTAGGTAATGACGGGCTGCCTCAGTATTGGCTGACTACCTCCCTAGTGGCGGGCTGTCTTGGTAATTGCGGATGCCCCTCCCCCACAGAGCTGGACCATCCCGGGTTCAGCTGTGCTTGCAGTGAAACTCTCAATCCAGAGTTTCTGGTTGCTGTTCTTTTGTGGGGGTGGGACCAGCCGAGCCTGATCGCCCGGCTCCCTGCCTCAGAGCCTCTTTTAAATTGGTGTTCCAGTTGCCTGCTGAAGAGGCGCCGGGGTCTGTTTGTTTTCCCCTGTGGCCACTCATTGCGCTGGCTTAAACAGCGGCACTGAGGTTTGTAGTGTTTTTTTTTTTTTTGCCCTGGAATCCACTGTCCTGGTTCTCTGCTCAGTCCCCTTTTTAAACAGATGAATGGGCGACTTCCCATGGCTCCAATCACCAGCCAGACAGGCACCCGGACCGGTGTATTTTGTACGGAGAACCGCTGCTCCGGGGCGCAAACAAAGCAGCCGCGTGGGGCAAAGCAGACGCGCCGGCCGGCACAGCCACGCTGGTCGAAACAACCACGCTGGCGACCTGTGAAGCTCCTCCGCCTGGGAATTACCTAGTCTGTGGGCAATAAAAATGCGGCGTCCACTCACCCTCTGCGCTTTCACTGGGAGCTGCAATCCTGAGCTGTTCCTAAACGGCCATCTTGGATCAGTCCCTTGAGATGGACTTTTTTTTTTTCCCGTTTATTTATTTTATTGCATTTTAGGTTTTGGAGTACATGTGAAGAACATGCAAAATTGTTGCATAGGTACACACGTGGCAGTGTGATTTCCTGCCTTCCTCCACATCACCTACATCTGGCATCTCTCCCCTTGCTACCTCTCCCCAGCTCCCCCCCCCCCCCCGTCCCTCCCCTATTTCCCCCCAACTGACCCCAGTGTGTAGTGCTCCCCTCCCTGTGTCCATGTGTTCTCATCGTTCAACACCTGCCTATGAGTGAGAACATGCAGTGTTTGATCTTTTGTCCTTCTGTCAGTTTGCTGAGAATGATGGTTTCCAGGTTCATCCATGTCCCTACAAAGGACACAAACTCATCGTTTTTGATGGCTGCATAATATTCCATGGTGTATATGTGCCACATTTTCCCTATCCAGTCTATCGTCGATGGGCATTTGGGTTGGTTCCAGGTCTTTGCTATTGTAAACAGTGCTGCAATGAACATTCGTGTGCACGTGTCCTTATAGTAGAACGATTTGTAATTGTTTGGATATATACCCAGTAATGGGATTGCTGGGTCAAATGGAATTTCTATTTCTAGGTCCTTGAGGAATCGCCACACTGTCTTCCACAATGGTTGAACTAATTTACACTCCCACCAACAGTGTAAAAGTGTTCCTATTTCTCCACATCCTCTCCAGCATCTGTTGTCTCCAGATTTTTTAATGATCTCCATTCTAACTGGCGTGAGATGGTATCTCAATGTTGTTTTGATTTGCATTTCTCTGATGACCAGTGATGATGAGCATTTTTTCATATGTTTTTGGCCGCATGTATGTCTTCTTTTGTAAAGTGTCTGTTTATATCCTTTGCCCACTTTTGAATGGGCTTGTTTGTTTTTTTCTTGTAGATCTGTTTTAGTTCTTTGTAAATTCTGGATATCAGCCCTTTGTCAGATGGGTAAACTGCAAAAATTTTTTCCCATTCTGTTGGTTCACTCTAATGATTGTTTCTTTTGCCGTGCAGAAGCTATGGAGTTTGATTAGGTCCCATTTGTCTATTTTGGCTTTTGTTGTTAATGCTTTTGGTGTTTTGGTCATGAAGTCCTTGCCTACACCTATGTCCTGAATGGTTTTGCCTAGATTTTCTTCTAGGGTTTTTATGGTGTTAGGTCTTATGTTTAAAAGGATCAATGCAACAAGAAGAGCTAACAATCCTAAATATATACGCACCCAATACAGGAGCACCCAGAAACATAAAGCAAGTTCTTAATGACTTATAAAGAGACGGAGACTCCCACAGAATAATAGTGGGAGACTTTAACACCCCATTGTCAACATTAGGCAGATCAACCAGACAGAAAATTAACAAGGATATCCAGGACTTGAACTCAGACCTGGAGCAAGCAAACCTAATAGACATTTACAGAACTCTCCACCCCAAATCCACAGAATATACATTCTTCTCAGCACCACATCACACCTACTCTAAAATTGACCACATAATTGGGAGTAAATCAGTCCTCAGCAAATGCAAAAGAACAGAAATCGTAATAATCAGTCTCTTAGACCACAGTGCAATCAAGTTAGAACTCAGAATTCAAAAACTAACCCAGAACCATACAGCTTCATGGAAACTGAACAACTTGCTCTTGAATGTTGACTGGATAAACAATGAAATGAAGACAGAAATAAAGATGTTCTTCGAAACCAACGAGAATGAAGACACAACATACCAGAATCTCTGGGACACATTTAAAGCAGTCTCTGCAGGAAAATATATAGCAATAAGTGCCCACATGAGAACCAAGGAGAGATCAAAAATTGACACCCTATTGTCAAAACTGAAAGAGCTAGAGGAGCAAGATCAAAAAAACTCAAAGTCTAGGAGATGGACATTTTTAGTTGTAACCAGATGTTAAATTATTTTCGGATAGATTACTTTATTACATTATTACTTTGGGATTTTCTTTTAATTCTTTCTGGAAAGACTTCCCTCAGCAAATGAATTTCTCTATTATCTACTGAACTTAACATCCCCAAATGTTGTTTATCTTAAGCAGTTTTGTTTAAACAGAGACAAGTAAATCACAGATACGAAAATGTTCCTAGAACGTTAAAAATTTTAAGTTCATATTAAGAACTTTACGCATAATAACCTGCCTAGTTAATTCTTTTGTTCCAATTTAGAAAGACAACACCCCAGGTTAAACATATTAAGAGAATCAAAAGACAAATGTGTAAATAGAATATAAAAGACAATCATTTTAGCAACTATTTTAAGATACTAAGGTAGAAAGATCAGAGCATGGAATTTGAAATTAAACAAGCTTGTATTTCTAATTACTGTGTGAAAATGTAAAAGTTTACTAATTTTTCTTGGCATCAACTTTTTTGTCAATAAAATTGAATTCACAATATCTAAGTCACCTCATTATTATAAATAATAAATACATGTATATTTATTTAGAACAGTATATATCATTTATTAGGTATTCAACAAATGATGCCTTAATTTTGTTGGCATATATATGGAACATTATAACTTACAAATATTACCTTTTTATACATTAAAATTTTTTCACACTGAATTGCCCAGAACTTGAGGCTCTGAGAGGTAAGATGACTTTCTCAAGTTTTTGCATGTGGCAACTTTCTAAATGATGGCTTCATGTATTTGTTCTACAAATACTCTGATTTTCATGTGTTATCTAATTTAATTTTCATGACAACTAAAGAAACAAGTACAGAGAGATTAAATTATTCGCCAAGTATCACACAGCTAAAGAGTAATGGGCAGAATTCCTAACCTCTGTCACATCTCATGCTTTATATATTACCCCACACTGAACCCCCATACTCTCAAGGATATCGTGCTACCTGATCAATCTAATCTCAATTTTCTATTTCACTGTACACACACACACACACACACACACACACACACACACACATATATGTCTAATCCTCTAGCTGTACCAGACCACATATTGTTCCTCAAGCATACTTTACATGATATACATTATGTTATATTCACTTCCTAAAATAGTATCTTCACTTTTAGCTAATTATATTCCCAGTTTCCTCCCAATCTTCTGTCTATTTTACCTTTCCTTTGAATTCCTTAAGTAAACTACCAGGCAAATTATCACATTATCTTTTGTTTTCTTATAGTTCTTTGCATATCTCTTCTTATATTTATAACTCTGCATTATAGCTAATAATAAAGATACCTAGCCCTTTTTGTAGAACTGTGGGTCTCACCTAAGCATTTAAAATGTTTGCTCATTTTAGTTTTACCACAAGCCTACGAATTAGGTATTATCATTATAATTCCAATTTTACAGTAAGAAAAATAGCAAGGTAAGGTAAAATAGCTTTTCTGATTTCAGCCAGCTCATTCTTCTCATACTTTGCATGTATGTCTTTTCCATCCATTTACTTTTAACATCTTTGTGTCTTAATGTTTCTCACTTGTAGACAGCATATATTGGGTTTCGCTTGTGGATCCATTTTATCTCTTTTAACTGAAATTCTCATTAAGAAAAACAGATGTTACTGCTGTGATAGTTGTGTTTTATGGAAGAAACTGTGAGGTCAGCACAGAAACAGAGAAACAGGGAGGGCTTAACAAGTGGAGAGGACATATGATTTCAGCTTTAAAGTATGAATTTAAAAAGGTTATAAGCACATAATGGCGGTAGCATCCCTGTCAGAGGACGTACAGAGACACAAAGGCTGGACAATATCAAAGGTGAGGTGTAGACGAGATCTTGGCACACTTTACTTTTATACTCTTCTTTATAAACACTTTACCCCCTCAAGTGAAGGGCTGAGTGTAGTTGCTATGTTTAGACCAAATTAGTTTCATGTACCACATGTCTCCTGGCAGAGCCTTGATTAATTGGGCCAGCTTTAAACATGTTAGTTGAGGCAGATTCATTTGTCTCCTTTTGAAGATTTGAACTAGGAAACATGGACATCAGTATTAGAAAATCATGACATGCCAAACTATATAGATTTGGTGAGAAAAAAAGAAGTACAGTTTTATGTAGTCATTTTTTCTTTGTTTACAGAAAACAGTATATTCCTTTCAATATCGTTTCCATTTACTAGCATGGTACTGACTATTTATTCCAGCCATGTAGATCTATTAGGTTTACTGCAGAGGTATTTTCAAGATTCTTACGGTGCCTTTTTTGGCTACCCTAGGAGAATAGTCAAAATTACAGCCTATACAATCATGACAAAAATAGGGTGTGTGAATAATAATAATAAAAAAGGCAACTCAGTCCTTTCTACTTTCTGTGCACTTAGTGTCATGTCATGAATGTATAACCATACCTCACTGATGTAGGCAAATAGCAGGGTGACATGAACTGAGATGGAAATGGATACTAACATGATGTCAGATGGATTATGTTTTTATGTGTTCTATAAAGTACCATATACAGTTATGAAATTCCATAAACAATGTCAATACTGGCTTAATATATTCAGTAGCTGCTGTTCTATTTAAGGTTGGGATTGACCATGTTTTCATATTACAGAGAAATAATACTAATCCAAAACAGTTTATCAGGAATAAAACACTACAAATCAAAGTAATGAAGCTACGATAGGCAATTTTCTGTATATTAAGGAAAAAGTAAAAAGTATTGAATTGTGCCAGAGACTTGAATGGACCATAACGAATCTGAGTGGCTGAATGGTGATTCAAAATAAATCGAGGTAATGAACAGATTGGAGATCTGCAAGCAACAGGCAATTGGAATATCAATGGATAATTTGTTTCCATGGATTTTTTTTACTATCTGTACATTTGCAATATTTCGTTCTTGTCATTTTGTTCTCTAAAAGAAAGTCCTCAAAACTCAGTAAATCCCTTATATGATCTCCATAATTAAGTTATTTTGAAAAGATGTGTACTGCATTTTTATCCTCAAACAACAGCCAAAGCCCTCATTTTAATTACAAATGCCACTTTATTTCCGCTGCTTTTGTACTGGCTCTTTGAGAAGAAAACAGTTTTTTTCATCCTCCATGGAGCAACAACACAAGTCTAATAACTTTGATATTTAAAATATTGACCACTGATCTCTATCTTTTTGCTAGTAATGGCAATTACACATTAAAAATTTCAAGTATCTTTTCATCAGATTTCTAAGTTTGCTGTAACTTTGAAAGTTGCAACTGTGAAATGGGGGCCTACGTTTACCTGTTCTGCTTTCTTGGTAGGCATCTCAGAGTCACACATCTCCATCTCGAAGGGATATGGAAAACCACTTCCCTCTGTTGGTGGGAAAAGAAGTTGTCAGTTTTCAAGGCAGTTGTAAAAACTTCGAAGAATCCATCTAAAATATGTAGAAAAATTTCAAACACAGAAAAAGCATACAATAAAATTAAGACCTTAACCTGTGAAGCCCAGTGTCACAGAAATGGAAAATAATTTTATGAGGCGGCCATTAGATATAACAGACAGAGCACTGTTGTAGACTAATTAAATTCACCTTAAAAAGTCTTCAAAATGTTATTTTTTCTAATAGCTACTTAGACAATTGAAATACTTAAAACGGAACATACTAAACTTACTTAAAAACTTGAGTCGTTTAAAATGTTTAAGAATATTTAATTAAGTAGTAAAAGTTTCCTCAAAAATAATTGTCAACATTTTCTATGTTGTTATAAATAAGATTGGTAAACTAAAATAAAAACCAGTTTTAAAATTGTATAAAATGAGTTCTAATATTTAAAACTAAAGAGACTTCTGGATGATCTTTTTGAAGGGGAATAATCTTCAAGGGAATTATTTTGTATTTGTGTTTGTATTATATTTAACAATCATTTTTATCATCAATAACTTGAATCATTTATTATCACTGGTGTCTTTCTATAATGTCCCACTATATTTGGACATTATGTTTTGCATGATTAAAAAGTTCAATTTGTGGGCGTCCTGGGGAAAGAGATAATATAAACACTTGGAGTACCTTCTGCAGTCTAAAAAGACAAGTATTATAGCTGAGGTCAAGAGTATCATTGAGGACTGGAACCTTCTTGCCTGGGCAGAGACTTTGGCATATGGGAGGCCAGATGAAGATAAAGTATACTACATATTTAGGGGAAAAATTGTTCCATAAGAATGAGGACATTTGGACCCTGCTAAACTTTCTACCATATTTTTTAGGCTTTTCAATACAAAAGTCATTTCTTAAGGAAATTTGGTGTTTCTACATTTTATATACTTTGGTCTTATTTCTTCTTTCTTCTTGACACTATAGTAAAGTGGCTTTGTAATCGAGATTTTAAGGACTTCTGGTCTCTTATTACCAAAGATGAGTTGTGTTTGCATATTCAGAAGAATAATTTGAAGGTGATCAGTGACTCCAGGAAAGAAGAAGATGAAAGAAGGGAAGGAGCACAGAGCTGACGTTTACTGAGCATATAGCAGGTGCTTTTCTTTTATCATTTCATGATTCCTCAGTAACTAATTTGTCTGGTTATAATTATCCCTATTTACAGATTAAAAATAAAACAGCTAAGAATCAGAGATTGTAATTGAGGTCACACAGTTAGTAAGTAGCAGGCCATATGGCTAACCCAGGTCTGATGCCAAAGTGAGGCAGGAGAATAGGGCATGGAGACAGGAAAACTAAGGGCTTCCTAGAATCGAAACATTTCAGCTATGACAGGAAATATCCTCTTTATTTGCATAGAATGTACAACAAGTAAATGCATTTGTAACTTTACTTCATCCTTCATCCTTGTAACTTTACTTCATCCTTCACCCTATGCAAATCCTTTACTTAGGGTGTATCCAAGTAAAAACTTTGTAACTTCACTTTAGCCTCTTCCTTTATGTAGGGCATACAGCAAGTAACCAACTGAAACTTCTAGAGAGTATTTAAACCCCAGAAAATTATGTAACTGGGCCCTTGAACCGCTAGCTTGGGCCGACTCCTACCTGTGGAGTGTGCTTCCATTTTCAATAAATCTCTGCTTTTGTTGCTTCATTCTTTCTCTGCTTTGTTTGTGTGTTTTGTCCAATTCTTTGTTCAAAATGCCAAGAACCTGGACACCCTCCACTGGTAACCAAAGTCCTTGTTCTTTTTAAAAACGGCAAAGGGAAATGAAACGTGGTGATAAGAAAAGATTGTTTTCCCACCAAAACACTTTTATTTCAGACTTTTTTGATCCTCTCTATTTAAAAGAGTATCTTTATGTGAACTTTGTAACTTAATTTATCATAAGAAAGCCATTTGTTTATCCATGAAATGTATACTATTATGTTCTGTGTTTATGAGATTGAATATCTCACTCATTTACATAAACCATTTTTATTCTTAGCTTAGTTTATGTGTGCATATTTTCCATGTTGTGTTTGCCATGTGGTATTAAATAGTATAAGAACCCTTGTTACCAAGTCCAGGCTTTTACTGCTCATTGCACAACAGCCAGTAAGTCAAGAGATGAGGTGCTGGGGAGATGGAGAGTACCTATTCGGAGAGCCAGCAAACTGACAAGATGGTGCACTAGTGTCCTAAAAAAAATCCCTTAAGTCAATATGAATTTTACATTTTATTACAAGATACATGTACACATATGTTAATTGTGGCACTATTCACAATAGCAAAGACATGGAATCAACCCAAATGCCCATAAATGACAGACTGGATACACACCATGGAATGCTATGGAGCCATAAAAAGGAACAAGATCATGTCCTTTGCAGGCACATGGATGGAGCTGGAAGCCATTATCCTCAGCCAACTAATGCGCAAACAGAAAACCAAACACTGCATGTTCTCACTTATAAGTGGCAGCTGAACAATGAGGAAACATGGACACAGGGTGGGGAACAACACACACTGAGATCTGTTGGGGGATTGGGTCGGGCAGGGAGAGCATTAAGTAAAATAGCTAATCCATGCTGGGCTTAATACCTAGGTAATGGGTTGATTGGTGCAGCAAACCACCATGGCTCACATTTACCTATGTAATAAACCTACACATATTGAACATGAACCCTGGAACTTATAATTAAAATGGGAAAAATTTAATATGGATTTTAGGCTCCTTTCATGTAGGAGAGGGGAAAGACAGAAACAATTGAAGTCAAGAAGTGGCTTAGGACCTTAGACAACTGGGTGTAAGCAAGAGCTTGAGGAGGTTGTGAGGCTTCTTTGTCCTTGGTGAGGTCACAATGCACCTATAAATCTTTAACACAACATTATTGCTTTTGTGTATACCTTCCTTAACTCATCAGGAATTACTTATGGGAGGGGACTATTGTCATTCTTGCTTTAAACTATGAACTAAATTCCTGCCATAGTTAGCTTGGCCTACATACAGAGAAAAGCAAAACTATCAACCTAAAAGATATCACCAAGGAGTAAGGAGTTGGGTGTAAAATAGAGCTTGCCATGCTAGGCCTCCTTTTCTGTTACAACTTTCCTAATATAATAATTTTCAGAAATAGATGGAATCAATGCTCATGAACAGATTTATTTGCTTTCACTGAAAGTATAATGTTAATATCAAGTATATGTGTTTTTCTCATTAGGGTATGTTTTAATGACCCCATATTTAGGTATTCCATGACTTTTCAATGTAAACCAAAGGGAATTGCTTTTCCTCCACCATTGTAACAATCCATTCAGCAAAAGAGGCCAGCAGGAAATCCCAAATTAATGATGTTTGTATTGATTGTGCATGAGTCTAAATTACTGTAATGGAAATGTCTACATTTTCTCAGATACTTTTCCTAGTGGCATTTAAGAAGTAACATAACTGTTTTTTCAATATATTACCAGTTGGTTCAGGGAGGAGAAGACATAATAGCTACCTGTTTCCATTGCTTACTTGGAACCACACATTTACTAAATATATTACATGCATTTGGCTCGATGAGATATGTGTTTTAATTAGTTTTTGGGTATTTGTTTGCTTATTTGTGTTTCTTTTTAAGAAAAACTTTTCACCCTAAGGCATTTTTGAAAGCAAAACAAAGGGGTGTAATGTTGGCTCTCTTAAAAAAGCCATTTTATTCCCACTATTACATCTACTGTAAGGTTCCTGAGAATAAATGGAGATGAAATTAGAGAGGTAGTAGGGACGGGCTGCACTAACAGGAAGAGACTTGAGTAGTCCTGGGGCCTTTCAAGTAAAATTTTGTGATTACAAAATTTTCCATGGAATTGCCACTTCTTGGAGGTCGCATTCTTGAAAGACTTTTCTCTTATGGGTGTAGGAGAGATCTGAGTGTGTGTTCAGGTTTTGCTGCAAGGGTGGAATGCTAAAAACCTTGACAGGAGACAACTATTAATTGAACACAAAGTGGAATAACTAGACAGTTTGTATCATCTTTCCTCTCCTTCTCAGCCTTGGCTGTGGTTATGATGTGGAGCACCATGCCACATAATACAGTTGATTCTCCTCAAGCTGCATGGACCCACTCTACTTATTATTTCTGCATTCTGACTCTCCCTCTGGCATTTGTTAAATAAAGGAGTGCAGATGTTACTGGAAAGGGGTCCCGAGCCAGACCACATGAGAGGGTTCTTGAATCTTGCCCAAGAAAGAATTTGGGGTGAGTTCATAAAGTGACAGCAAGTTTCTCAGGAAAGAAACATAGGAATGGCTACTTCTTAGACAAAGCAGCTCCAAAGGCCGCTCGTTCGGTATTTTTTTTTTTTTTTTTTTTTGGGGAGACGGTGTTTCGCTCTTGTTACCCAGGCTGGAGTGCAATGGCGCGATCTCGGCTCACCGCAACCTCCGCCTCCTGGGTTCAGGCAATTCTCCTGCCTCAGCCTCCTGAGTAGCTGGGATTACAGGCACGCGCCACCATGCGCAGCTAATTTTTTGTATTTTTAGTAGAGACGGGGTTTCACCGTGTTAACCAGGATGGTCTCGATCTCTTGACCTCGTGATCGACCCGCCTCGGCCTCCCAAAGTGCTGGGATTACAGGCGTGAGCCACCGCGCCCGGCCTCGTTCAGTATTTTTATGGTTATTTCTTGATCATTTGCTAAACAAGGCGTGGATTATTCATGAATTTTATGGGAAAGGAGTGAGGCATTCCCAGAACTGAGGGTTCCTCCCCTTTTTAGATTACATAGGGTAGATTTTGGATGTTGCCATGGCATTTGTAAACTGCTATGGCTCTGGTGGGAGTGTCTTTTAGCAGCCTAATGCATTATTAGTGTATATATAATGAGCAGGGAGAATGATTGGATGTCACTTTCATCATCATCTTGGTTTGGTGGGTTTTGGCAGACTTCTTACCATATCGTTTATCAGTAGCATTGTTATGACCTGTATCTTGTGCCAACCTCCTATCTCATCCTGTGACTAAGAATGCCTGACCTCCAGGGAATGCAGCTCAGTACACCTTGGACTTATTTTACCCGGCCCCTATTTGCTCTGGTTTGAATGCCTCTGACACACAGAATTTCACACCAAAATATGGCTTCTGGTTATAAGGAGTATTTTGACTTAAAAACCCTTGGAGATCAACAGGCCTTGGAAGAGGCTTTTCCCTTATCTACATAAAGACTGGAGAGATCCACCAAGAAGTACAATTGTTCTTTCTTCCATTCCCTGTTATCTCATTATCTACTGCACGAAAGCAGAGGAACAGTGTAACCAGACCTGGCCTGACTCTTTTACCAAAAATATGCCTGCCCCTCAGGTTCATTCAGCTTCTAAGGAGAACCATTTACAAGTCACTTTTTGTGCCCCCATCCATTCACTCTCTCGAGTATCCACTTATTCTCCTTAGCAATCATCTAATGCCCATCAATGGAATTACCTATACTTTCCATCTGCCCCCTCTATTCTGAAAAGAGCTTATATAAGTGCTTGAGTCCCATTGGGATATTGGATAATCACTCTGTGATTCTCCCCATACACATGGTTAAATAAATTTGTATGCCTCTTCTCTTATTAATCTGCCTTACTGAAAATTGATTTTTCAGTGAACATCTTGATGGCAAGGGGGAAGCCTTCTCTTCACCCCAACATAAACAACAATTAACTTAGTGACTACTATATGTCAAGCACACTATCATCTTCATAGTTTTCATCTTACTATAATTTCTTCATATGTTACTGAGATGGGATTGTTCCCTCGACCTTGACCCCCGTCATCGGTGGGATCTGGAATGGTGGTTCTACTCAGCCCACCACTGACCACCGCTCACATGAGGAAGTGTGTGAGCAAGCGAGTGTGGGAATCAGAGGGAATGAACATTGGAACCGGCCAGTCACTCCTCTCTGGTGGGAGCATGCTCTGTGTGGGCCCTGCAGCAGCATCCAAGGCCCTACCCTCTCAGCACCTGGGTTCTTGCCCAGGGTTCAGGAAGAATCGGGTCACATGAATGGACTGAAGGGTAGTGTATGCAGAGGATTTTATTGGCTGATAGAAGTGGCTCTTGGTGGGACGGGGAATTGGAAAGGGGACAGTGTGGGAAGAAGGTGATTTTTCCTTGAAGCCACACCATCTGAAGTTAGCTGCATCTATCCATAGTATCCAATGCTCAGTTGCTGCTTCTCTGTTCACCATTCAGCCACTTATATCCCCAACACTCAGCAGCGTGTATCCCGATGCTTAGCTGCCTGTGTTACTCTGCCAGCTGAAATCTTTTAATGGGCACAGGATAGGGGTGTGGCAGGCCAAAAAGGCAACATTTGGGCAGAAAAATAGGGTCAGCTGTTTTCAGTCAAGGCTGTGGTTCCAGGCTTAAAAGTGGAGTTTAGTCAGGAGCCCATCTGTTCTGTATTATTTCCTCCTCCGAAGAGACACATCTAACTGCAATTAGCATATAGATGATGACCAGTCTTAGCTACTTCCTGCTAAAAGGGGACGTTGTTTGGGGAAAACAGCAGTCAGATTCCCCCCGGAGGCCTACCAAAGGGTCCCTGGCAAAAGGGAACCATTGTCTGAGGCTCCGGCTGCTTGCACATTTGAAGTCTTGATGATCTCTAGGTGAGAGAAAAAACAAGCTTTACAAGGTTAAGTATGTATGGATCAAACGTGTATTATACGAGGAAATAATCTAGTGACAAAAATTACAGAAATAAGAAGTGAAATATACTAACAATATTATACTCTGAACTGTCTCATCCTGGTGGAAGAAATTAAACCTTGCATGGGATTGGTAAAATGTTATGAGAGAGATAACTGTTCTTGTCACATCTGTAGCAGTTAACAGGTGAACCTTCGGAATTCTGGGGTTTGTGGGCTTACACGATGGCCATTAATATTCTGCGTCTTTATTGTGTCTAAAAGACTAACATGGTCACATTCAGGAGGTCCTCTAAAGTACAGCCTGGTTCCAGGGTCCATTTCTGGGTATACATTGGAGGTTGTAAAGTTTGTTGGTTGCCTATTCTGAAAGAGGGAATTCAGCATTCCTCATTTCCTTCTTTCTTTGAGTGAAAACTCAGGGTGTGAGGAAGAAAGAAAGTGGGCGTCCCCCCTTCTTTTCATCCCTAACTCCTGGTGACCTTGGCAGGTGCCACCCATGGGTACCAATGCAGTTTGCACCCATGATGCTTGGAGAGACTAAAGAATAGGAATTATTGACACTCACCTATGCCTCTGCCTCTCCTATCAAAAACCTTTGAGTTCCCTGGGCCTCATTTATGCCATAGAGCATGGACTCTTTCCATGAAGCCGGGGTTTAATTGGCCAGAATTTGTCCTGCCCATTTACACTGTGCCTGTTACCTGGCTTGGGATACCTAAGATCTGGTTTTCCTTTCTAGGGCCTCAATCTGAAGCTCGAAATTGAGTTTGGAACAAAAAGATATTTCAGGGGGCACATCGATTCATTTAGATTATGTCCCAAATGGGTTTTGCCAAGTTTATGGCTAACAGCCAGTGTGAGTCGCTCCTCTGACGTTTCCCTATCACAAGCAGAGTGCCAAGGTAGGAAGAGAACTCTCTTGCTTAAAAAAGAAGGAAAACAACTTAACGTGCATAAGATGGAAGGACCTCGGGGAAGAGCCTCTTGCTCTGTGGAAACGGGTTCCTTTAATCACCTACCCCTCCCCTGGTTCAGGCTGGCTAGGCCTCCGTGAAGGGTAACAGAGCCGACATTCCTTTTACCTGAAAAAAAGAGAGAGGTGGCAGAATCTTGGAAAAGACAGATCTGACAGTTCCACATTGTAACTCACCCTTTAATATCCTGGACAGGCCACCAGATAACGTAGGATTGTTCCCTTGACATTGACCCCTTTGGTGGGAGGAAACTGGAGTAGTTAGTTTCACTCAGCCCACTGGCCACATCTCAGGAGAGGGAGTTTGCAAGCAAGCGAGTGTGGAAACCGGAGGGAACAAGTGCTGGAACCAGCTGGTCACTCTTCCCTGGCAGAGCAGACTCTGTATGGGCTCCACGGCAGTGGCTAAGCCCTTACCCTCTTGGCACCCGGGTTCTTGTCTAGCATCCAGGAAGAATCAGGTTCACATGAGTGAATTGATGGGTAGTATATGTGAAGGATTTTTCTGGGTGATAAAAGTGGCTCTCACTGGGATGGGGAATTGGAAAGTGGGAGGGAAGAAGGTGATTTTTCCCTTAAGCTACACTGTTTCCATCTGCCTGTACTCTCTGATGCTCATTTGCGGCTTCTTTGCTTACTGCTCAGCTATTTGTGTCCCCGATGTTCAGCCACTTGTGTTGCTCTGACAACTTAATTCTTTATGGTCACAGGATAGGGTTGTGGCCAGTCAAAAATGCAGCATTTGGGCCAATAAATTGGGTTGGCTGTTTTCACTGAAGGTTGTTGTTACAGGCTTATGAGTGGGGTTTAGCCAGGGGCCTAGCTGTTCTGTATTAATACAAATGTCAACTGAAGAATGATGAAGGCCATAAATTTGAAAAGGAAACCTTTATTTCTTATGAAGTGTTGAAGCCCTCAGAGTGACCATTCTGACAGGCTGGGAAGCATAGCCTCTGCCAGAAGCCAAAAACAGATACTTGGAGAGAGGGCCAAAGGGAACAGGAATTTATGCTGAGCAGGGTGGCTAAATATACATATTGAGTAAGCCATAGGAAAAAGTATAAATATTCATGAAAGGAGAAATTTGCACATGCACAGTTGTGCATCATGACCCTGCATGCGTCTTATGTACAAAAAATGGCAGTGTTAGCATGATCCAAGAGTGGAGTTTTTGGCTCTCTGGTTTCAAAAGGTAAAGGAAAGGACCCAAAAACCCTTACCATGCACACTCCATAGATAAGCCAGAACCATTCCATAGTCTTTGGTCTCTTATCAGGAAGAAATGTTGGCCAGTTGTTTTGTTGAAACTGCAACAGGGAGGAGCAGCATCAGGTGGTTGGTTAAAATCAGAGGGGCAATGAGCATTTTCAAAGAGAGTATTTCTGTTTAGCTCTTAGGGAAGAAAGCCTAATGGCCGTTAACACAGTTAGCAATAGAGCAGGTATAATGAGGTGTGGCCCATCATGGCCAAGGACTTGGTTTTCAAGATTACTCTGGGATTCCCTTGGCCAACAGCTGATCCATTCAATCAGTTGCAGGGGCTTAGGCTTTCATTTTTATCTCTCATCATAGATGAAAATGTCAAATTTAAAACATTTTCACTTCTAAGCCTGTGCTGTAGAGACAGAATGTTTTGTTAGGATTATTTATTTAAAAAAAAATTTATTTGAGATGAGTCACGCTCTGTCACCCAGGCTAGAGTTGAGTGGTGCAATCTCAGCTCACTGCAACCTCCACCTCCTGGCTTCAAGTGATTCTCCTGCCTCAGCCTCCCCAGTAGCTGGGATTACAGGCGCCTGCCATCACACCCAGCTAATTTTTGTGTTTTTAGTAGAGACAGGGTTTCACCATGTTGTCCAGGCTGGTCTTGAACTCCTGATCTCAGATGTTCCACCCACCTTGGCCTCCCAAAGTGCTGGGATTACAGGCATGAGCCACCGTACCTGGTCTTCCTAGGATTATTTCTAAAAGCAGTTTCTGTTTAAAGATGCAAATTAAAAAATGTTTAGGAAGTTATCCTAGATTTTGAATGGAGATGGGGCTCGGTAAATAGAAATGTATTCTTTTACAAATGAAGAAATTGATATTGTGAGTTAAGGGTCTTTCCAGAGCTGATACCACAGCTAAATGTTAGGGATGAAAAAGTATCTCAGGCCTATCAGATATCTTGGCTCTTAATAACTAATTATGATATTAAAGTTCAGAGTGAGAGAGAGATGATGCAAATGATTTGATTTCTAAGATGACTTCAGTTTCTCTAGGCTTTAAGCCCTATGAAGGCTGATATCTTAAGGCTTTGGAGATTTCTATTGTTGTTAATGGCTTACATACAATTTTTAACGAGGGTTGTTAAACTTGCTGATATCAAGTGTTATTCTGGTATTAAGAGATACAATTTTTTTCTCAAGGGACACACAATTTTAAAAACCCTAATGACTTTTCTTTGGGCTAATTCAATCCTTTCCTCTCACATAGGTAATACATATTCTTTAGCAAAAGAATAATGAAACAATTGAATAATTTTCTTCATCCTTTACAGTGTGTCTGTGTGTTTTTGAGACATACCAAACCATAGTTTGTAAACTGGTAAAGATTAAGTTTAAAATACCTTATGAATGTATTTATATCTATCTTTTATATATAGTTTACTGATTTGTTAGAAAGTCAGTCATTTTGTCTGCACATAGAGACAATTTGACTTCCTCTTTTCATAATTGAATATCCATTATTTGTTTGTCTTGCCTGATTGGTCTGGCTAGAACTTTCAATACTATGTTGAATAGGAATGTTGAGAGAAGGCACTCTTGTCTAGTGCCAGTTTTCAAAGGGAATGCTTCCAGTTTTTGCCCATTCAGTATGATATTGGCTGTGGGTTTGTTATATATAGCTTTTATTATTTTCAGATACGTTCCATTGTTACCTAGTTTATTGAGAGTTTTTAGAGTAAAGGGCTGTTGAATTTTGTCAAAGGCCTTCTCTGCCTCTATTGAGATGATCATGTGGTTTTTACCTTTGTTTCTGTTAATGTGATGGATGTATTTAGAAGACCTCATCATCTCAGCCCAAAATCTCCTTAAGATGATAAGCAACTTCAGCAAAGTCTCAGGATACAACCAATAACAGACAAACAGAGAGCCAAATCACGAGTGAACTCCCATTCGTAATTGCCACAAAGAGAATAAAATACCTAAGAATACAGCTAGCAAAGGATGTGGAGGACCTCTTCAAGGAGATCTAAAAACCACTGCTCAAGGAAATAAAAGAGGACACAAACAGATGGAAAAACATTCCATGCTCCTGGTTAGGAAGAATCAATATTATGAAAATGGCCGTACTGCCCAAAGTAATTTATAGATTCAATGCTATCCCCATCAAGCTACAATTGACCTTCTTCACAGGACTGAAAAAAACCACCTTGAACTTCATATGGAACCAAAAGAGAGCCCATATAGCCAAGACAATCCTAAGCAAAAGAACAAAGCTGGAGACATCGCTCTACCTGACTTCAAATCAAAACAGCATGGTACTCGTACCAAAACAGAGATATGGACCAATGGAACAGAACAGAGGCTTTGGAAATAATATCACACATCTACCACCATCTGATCTTTGACAAACTTGACAAAAACAAGCAATGGGGAAAGTATTCCCTGTTTAATAAATGATGTTGGGAAAACTGGCTAGCCATGTGCAGAAAGCTAAAACTGGACCCTGTCCTTTCACCTTACACAAAAATTAATTCCAGATGGATTAAAGATTTGAACATAAGAACTAACACCATAAAAACCCTAAAAGAAAACCTAAGCAATGCCATCAGGACATAGGCATAGGCAAGGACTTCATGACTAAAACACCAAAAGCAATGGCAACAAAAGCCAAAATAGACAAATGGGATCTAATTAAACTTAAGAGCTTCTGCACAGCAAAAGAAACAGTCATTAGAGGGAATCAACAATAAACAGAATGGGAAAAAATTTTTGCAAGCTACCCATCTGACAAAGGGCTAATATCCAGAATCTACAAAGAACTAAAGCCGATTTACAAGAAAAAAAACAACCCCATAAAAAAGTGGGCGAAGGATATGAACAGACACTTTTCAAAAGAAAACATTTATGCAGCCAACAAACATATGAAAAAATGCTCATCATCACTGGTTGTTAGAGAAATGTAAATCAAAACCACATTGAGATACCATCTCACGCCAGTTAGAATAGCCATCATTAAAAATCCTGGAGACAACAGATGCTGGAGAGGATGTAGAGAAATAGGAACACTTTCACACTATTTTGTGGGAGTGTAAATTAGTTCAACCATTGTGGAAGACAGTGTGGCGATTCCTCAAGGATCTAGAAATAAAAATACCATTTGACCCAGCAATCCCATTACTGCGTATATACCCAAAGGATTATAAATTGTTCTATTTTAAAGACAGAAGCACACGTATGTTCACTGCGGCACTGTTTACAATAGCAAAGATCTGGAGCCACCCCAAATGCCCAACGATGATAGACTAGGTAAAGAAAATGTAGCACCTATACACCGTGGAATACTATACAGCCATAAAAAAAGATGAATTCATGTCCTTAGTAGGGACATGGATGAATCTGGAAACCATCCTCAGCAAACCGACACAAGAACAGAAAACCAAACACTGCATGTTCTCATAGATGAGTGTTAAACAATGAGAACACATGGATACAGGGAGGGGAATATCACACACTGGGGTGTGTTGGGAGGTTAGGGGAGGGATAGCAGGGGTTGGGGAGGTTAGGGAGGGATAACATTAGAAGAAATGCCTGATGTAGGTGATGGGCTGATGGAGGCAGCAAACCACCATGGCATGTGTGTACTTAGGCAACAATCCTGCAAGATCTGCACTTGTACTTCAGAACTTAACATATAATTAAAAAAAAAAAAAGAATTTAGAATGTCAATAAAATTGCTGCTGCTAGATTTCAAAGAGAAAAAAAACAAAAGAAAATTAGTCGTTTCAATTTGTATAGAGTAGCCAATTGGTTCAATGAAAAAAAAAAAACACTTAGATTGTGAGAATGAATTAAACTATTTATATATGCAGAAAAAGATAACCACTTTATAGTCTCAATCTTGATTTGCCAAAGGAATGAGTTCATGATGATACAAAGGGAGTGCCATCCACTGTTTTTAACATTCCTGCTCGGTGTTTTCTACACAACTCCAGGCAGCCCCATTTACATAGACTGCACTTATTTTTCCCCTCCGTCTTTTACTGTGTGTTCTTTTCTTGCTCAGTTGCTTTGAATTAGGCCTTCCAGAAGCATCTGCTGGAATGTTTAATGATTTTTGATGGCACCAACCAGTTACTTCAGTTCCTGCATAGGGTTAAGATATGAACTTAAAAGTTCGAAGAATGTCCTTGAACTCCTAAGTAATAACACAGAGTTTGATAGAGATTTTGTGAGAGGAGAATAAACCAATTTGTTTTAATTTTCTCTACTACCACAGGATATTGTTTCTGCAGGAAGAAAGGGATGAAAATCCTGCTAGAGGTATTGAAAAAGTTATTAAATAGATGAGTACTAAAAAGAAAAACTTCCTTCCTCTGTCAAAGCCCTCTGGTGTTGCCAAGTCATTTTGTATCTGACGTTCAAGAGAGACAGGGCTGCTGTCTTCAAAGGCTCACAAGAAAAAAGTCAACGTGGCAACATCTAAAGAACAGAGGGAGAAGGTAATAATGAGAAAAATATTTGTTTTATTTCTTAAATCCAAGAGATTTGAAACTATTAATGAAAAGTCTCCCTGGGAAACTAAATCTTATTAATAATAACAGGTTGACAGAATGATTTAGTGTTCTTATTTCATTTGCAAATGTGGAAGGATAGTATCTTAATAATTAAAGTGATGAAGTTTTTGCTTCTGTAATCCTGTGTGTGTGTGTGTGTGTGTGTGTGTGTGTTTGTGTGTGTGTGTGTGTGTGTGTTTTCAGATCCAGCTCAGGAAAGATGTGAGATGTATCAGTTCACTTCTCAGTGATATACATTAGTAGATCATTAGAATATATGTAGCCTTACTAAATCATAGGGGGGAGATTACTGATGCATTTGTTTACAGAGAAGGGTATCTTTTATCTCAATAATATATTTTAAAAATTGAGTCTGCAAGAGGATATATATTTTGCCACCTCTCTTCTACAAAACCAGAGAAAATAATTTGTCCCTTTGTATTCTCTTGAAGCCAAGCTAGAATGTTTATATCACATTTGTTGAAGGATAATTTTAAGAAAAATGTATAATCATACATCTTATATAGAAATAAAATGAGCATATGATAAACATGGAATTAACTCATTATTAATGAGTAAACTGAGAAGAAGTTACAACTAGTTCAAAAGACAATGCCAAGAATGGATACATTTTTAAATCAGATATATTACCATGAATGTTGCAAGTGGAGGTGAACTGGCTTCTAACACAGTGAGGGAGGGAAGTTTGTTGAAACTTTACCAGAAAAAATTATTTTCAATCTATAAAAAATAATCATTTTGTTTTACCATGATCCATGCTTTCGAGAGTTTTCTATAATTTGTAAATAGCTCAAAGTCAGTGAAATACTAGAATCAGATAATCAGGAAGAATATGTGCTAATAAACTACATACTTTTAATACATACTTGAGAAATCCAGTAATATTTTTATTTATTGTATCTTTTCTTACACATTGTAATTCTCTGGTTGACATATTTCCTGCCTGTTTGATGATCTCTGCATATTTGTACATCTGCTTTGTCTAGTGAGGTGCTGAGCTTCTCTGGGGCAAGTACTGTGCCTTCAATTATTATCGTCTCTCCATTATTCCAAATATGGTAATGGCTTTTAAAAACTCTACTTATTAAATAGTTGGTGAAATGAAATGATAAATATTGAGTGTTATTGGTCAGCCTCAATGAACATTTGGTCTTCATGGCATGTTGTCCAATAATACCCAGAAATATCATTGGAAGCCTAGGGAAACATGGTGCTTGTTCTGTTGGGCTAAACCATTTGGTTAATGTCTACACTCCTGGCTTTGCTTCACGTCCTTAGTTGATACTCTTATAAGATTTTATTGGTGAGACGATAGATCTTTTGGCCCCAGCTTGCTCTAACAATCTAAAAAACTATTCAGGTGGAACTACTCAGTGCGACAAACCTAGATTCAAATACTACTCCATTACCTTGTCCCTCAGGGATTGTGTGACCATAGGTAAAAAATATTTAACTTTTCTGAAATTTAGTTTTCCTTAGTTTTCAGTTCTTTAAACTGAGATACTACTATCACCCAGTATTGTCACAAAGATTATATAACATACATAAAAATTTAGTCTAGCAGGGATTGCAATAAATACTATTTTTCTTATTTTCCTTCTTTACGTATTTAAATTTAAAACAAACAAAAAGTCAACATGAAGTCTCAACCTCTGTTGAATACAATTTCGGAGTGAGATTAGCATGAATACTCATACAACAAATTTTTAAAATAAAGATTTGAATCATTTTAGCTTATAAGATTACTATTTAAGGTCACTTTTAACTTAAAAAATAAAAATGTGTTTTAAAGTTAGGACAACTTTTCTCAACTTTTACTTCACTCCTTCATAATTAGAAAAATTCCAGTTTTTTAAAGGGCTTTTTCCCTTTCCATCCGTTAGAAAACAAAAATGTCAGAATGTTTTTTTAGAATATATGTATATTATCTCTGTTTTCCTTTCTTTATTATTATTTTTTTTTTACTTAGGGAAATTTCAGTCATCCAATTTAGAAAACAGATTAGCCATTGTACTCATATTCCAGAACAGAAAATATCAGCATTCAGGCAAAACACTCAGTATATACGCAGAGTTGGTCAATCAGACTCATACTGCTTTCATGAAAATAGAAACCGAAAATCAGTCTCTTGAAAGGTCTAGCTGCATGGAAACGGATGGTATATGATATTTTCATTGCCAATCCAAAACAAGTACATTTTCTTCTTTTATATGCTGTTTCTTAATTTACAGCAGGCTTTTCAGCTAAACCAGCAAAAAGATCACATGGGAGATGCCTACTTTAATGTAATTTTAAGCCATACTTATTCTGTCAGAAACAGAAAAACAGAAATGAAGTTTACCCTCTTTGTTTGCTGATATTTTTACGGCAGTTCCACAATTTTTTTCATTCCTCAAAAAATTGCATCTGCTGAGGGGTGAGAGCATTTGGCACAACTTAAATTAATGCTTCATTTATTTTTCAATTATTTGTCAGAACAGTTTTGTCACTATTTTCTTTTCAACATTGCCTACTATTTAAAAACAAAAATAACATAAACAAATTAAATGGATATGTCATATCCTCTGGAAAGTGTCTGAGTAATAAGACGTTAAATGCTGATATCCCCATCGATGTGTTTAGGCATTCCTGAGCTTCCACAGAGATTTTAAACACAGGCGAGGTATTGTACACACAATTCTTCTGTAGAAAATTTTTCAGAGACTCAAAAATTTTCTCTAAGATCATTTACGGGAAGGAAAAATAATCTTCAAATTTTACTGAAGCCAATTCTAATCTTTCGGGATTTGGAGCTCAGAATTTAGTAGACTGTATGTATCATGAGCACTTCAGCATTTAGAAACCTTTCGGAACAAAGCTGAAATGACAAGTAGATTGAGGTTTCATACTGGAGGGAGCTGGCTGGAACTGACATGACCAGTATTCTACATGATTTTGATTTACGAGCTGACCAGATACAAACCAAATCCTACTTCCCTCTCATTAGTGATAATTAACAATTAATAGAACAGTAGTGAAGTTATCTACAAGATTCTTTTCTTTTCTCATAGATCTGATTATAGGTCATGTTTTCTCTTTAGAAAATTTGCCCACGCTATAATTATGTTTCATATAGAAAAAAAGTGCCTACATTTCCGAAGCGGTTATTATCACGTATCAGTAAAACCTCAGAAATGCTGAGAATAATTTCAGGAAAAGGGCTATTTAGAATGGAGAAAGCTTTGCCTTAGCTATTTTTTTAAAGGAAGAAATGTAGTTGAGATAAGTATTGATATACAGTCCAGATTATGTAATGATAAAGAACAAAAGGACCTGGCGAGAGATGAGCATGTATTTGAACGTCAAGTCCAGCTGCAGGCCCTAACTTGCCCAAAACTGAACTCTTCATGCTGCCTCCTACTTGGTGCCTACTGCAATGCTATTGATACTAAAGGTTATTACCATAATCACCCCCAATTGCTGAAGCCAGCTATTTTGAAGTTTTTCTTCTCTTTTTTCTTGTTCTTTTTTTTTTTTTTTTTTTTTTGAGATGGAGTCTGTCTACTAGGTTGAAGTGCAGTGGTGGGATCTCTGCTCACTGCAACCTCCACAGCCCCGCCCACCCCGCCCTCCCTCCCCACCCCTTGCCCTGTAACTGGGACTACAGGCACCTGCCACCGTGCCTGGTTAATTTTTGTATTTTTAGTAGAGATGGGGTTTCACTATGTTGGTCAGGTTGGTCTCGAAATCCTGACTTCATGATCCGCC
The DNA here is from genome assembly GCF_009761245.1 of Sapajus apella. Classification (NCBI taxonomy): domain Eukaryota; kingdom Metazoa; phylum Chordata; class Mammalia; order Primates; family Cebidae; genus Sapajus; species Sapajus apella. Next base: position 23,102,187 of record NW_022436954.1, read on the forward strand.
GCCTCAGCCTCCCAAAGTGCTGGGATTACAGGCGTGAGCCACCGTGCCCGCCTCGAAGTTTTTTTTAACACCTCTTCAATACATGCAACCAAACAACCACCTGGGCTATTGATTCTACTGCCTAATTGTCCTTCAAATTTATTCACTTCTTTTTTTTCCTCCTGCCTCTGTACTTTGGTCAAATCTACTAGAATCTCTAGTATGCCCTCAGAAAGAGCTGGTAACTGGTCCCTCTGCCTCAGGGCTTTGTTGTTCTTTTAATTAATAATCATATAGCCAGAGTGTTCCTCAAAATTTGACCAGGTCAATCCAGCTTATTGCCCTACTCTGCCACACACACAACACAAGGACAGGCACATGCACTTACTCTTTTGTTGTTGATGAGACGGAGTCTCAGTCTATTGCCCAGGCTGGAGTGCAGTGGCACCATCTTGGCTCACTGCAACCTCCGCCTCCCAGGTTGAAGCAATTCTCCTGCCTCAGTCTCTGGAGTAGCTGAGATTGCAATCACCTGCCACCATGCCTGGCTAATTTTTTTTGCATTTTTAGTGGAGATGAGGGTTTCACCATGTTAGTCAGGCTGGTCTTGAACTCCTGACCTGAGGTGATCTACTCACCTCAGCCTCCCAGAGTTTTGGGATTACAGGCATGAGCCACCACACCCAGCCTATTTACTTACTCAGCCTACTTACTCACTCTTAAAACAGATTTCTCTTAGGAGAAATTCTCAAATGTTTGCAATGGCTTATTGTTCTCCAAAGAATCCGAGTTCTATCTACTTCTCCCACCACTGGAATCACCATATCTAAGCTCACATATCCATCTTTTAACCAACTGGCCCAGAAGGAATCAAATTTTTGTATGAAAAATTCCCAGAAACATCCGGAGGCTCACTATGATGTAATGTATGGATAAGTTTAGTGGGTGTCATGTAGCTAGAAATAGATTTACCTCTGCTGGAACTGTATACCTTTCTAAACCAGAATTATAGACATTCTGGGAAAGGATGAAATGAATGCTAAGAAGGTAACTTGCCACTGTGTACTACAATAGTATTAATCACATTTTAATGTGATAAAAATTACCTGGAATGCAGAGACTCATGCATCTGATGCTGGGTGAAACCTGAAATTTGGCATTTCTAACAAGTTTCCAGGTAATACTGATGCTGCAAGTCCACAGATCTCTGAGTCGTGAGGCATTAGAATGCCTTATCTGCATGTATTGCAAAGTAGAGTACAGTCATTAGAGCTTGAATCTTGGGAACATAGAATCTGGGATGTAATTTCTGAATCTTATTCTTATGTTTTGGCTGACTGTCGGAAGCTAATTAAATACTTTTAACCTCAGCTTTCACATCTGTTAAATAGCATTACCTATCTCAAAGGATCTTGAGTATTAAAGAAGATTATATATGCACAACATTTTATATATGCTTTAAAGTCATTAATAAATATGACTGTCACATTCTAAGGGTTCCATATTATTAGAGTAACATTTACTTATGAAATATATAATACTATAGTAGAAATCACTGCTCTTAAATAAGTTGCTGTTTTTAGAGAAAGAACAAACATAGCTGTACAAATATCTGTGAGATCTGATTCAACTCTAAAGTTTTATTACCAATGACATGAAAATAACAATTACTAGTAAAATGAAAATATATCTATAATTCGTATTAATAGGGACTAAATTAATGAAGTTTTCTCTAGGATACTTTCCTTTTTAAGTATATTAAGAGAAGAAAATTTGAAATAAAATTATAATTCTTTCCTAAAGATAAAAAAGATTGATTCCGAATTTATCTGCTTATAGAATTTGCATATAATTTGAGAAGAAAACTAAGATTTAGGTATTGGTCAGCTGAAAGAAGTGTTTTCATTTCTTTTTTTTTTTCAGATATGATTAGAATTCACTGAAATAGGTACACGTATATAACTCTAAATCGTACTTTGATTACAAATTATAACTACTTTGGGAAAGTATTTCTTTTTTGAATTTCATAAGATAAACTGACTATGTTAGATTTGCCTCATTCGTCCAGATGAAGCAGATACTAACAAAAAGATTAGAATGCAAATGTTTTCTTATTTCCTACAATTACTATCTCTGCTTGAAAGAAAAGGATGTGTGTATTCACTATGAACTCATTTGCATTTGGCTGCAAATTGACAATGAAATCTGGGGGCAGGAAGGAGGGTGCTTTTTGCCAAATATTATATGAGTTGGAGAAAAAGAGTGGCTGTAGCCTTATAGAGGATGTCAGGAGACTTTCTGTCCTCTTTGGAGTTAAATTAGAGGCATATGCATCAATATTCTGAAAATGACAATATTTTGCATTTAAGTCCTTGTGCAACATGAAATAAAAGTCCATTTTTTAATGCTAAATTCACAAAACAAAGCAGTGTGAGATGAAAATAGATCATAAATTGTTAAAAATATTATTAAAATAAAGTCTGAAGCAGCATTTTTAATTTTTTCACGAAAGATTTAAATATTTTATGCAAAGTGAATATAGTAAACCTGCTGACCTCAAGTTCAATCCCACTCTTAGTTCAGAAAGACAAAAAACAAAAGCAGTGTTCTTAGTGATGATCTGATAGTGTTTACCACTTGAATTTTATTTAAGTTTGATTTTCATAAAATTTAATTTGGGGAGAATATAGGAGAGCACCTGAAGTCAGGAAGGTGTTTCTGGACAAGTTCTGTTGCTCTTGCTTGGTGCCATCAATAGAATAGAAAGAGAATTTCGAAAACAAAAATAGAACTCCAGCCTGGGAGACAAGAGCAAAACACCGTCTCAGAAAAAAAGAAAAGAAAAGAAAAGAAAACAAAAATGTAAATATGGGTTGGAATTTTAGATGGGGGATTAGAGGTGGGGTAATGTGTGTGTTGTGGGAGTGGGGAAACATTTTGTGTCATCGGAGAAACAAAGATAAATGAGATCTGCTGTTGTGTTTACAGGAACAGCTATTTTAGGTATCCTGTTTCGAACATTCTTTATTATGTTGCTTATCTATATAGTGTATGTGAAATATTTTAATAAAGAAAAAGATGATGAAGTAATGTCAGATCGCTTTTCTTTAGTGACTTTACCCCCAGGGGACAGTTGGCAATGTCTTAGAGATGTTTTTGTTTGTCAGAACTGGGAGGGAGAGTGTCAGTGACTTCTAACTGGTAGAGGCCAGGGATGATGCTAGACACCTTACAATGCACAGGGCGGTCCCCCACAACAAGGAAGTTTACCACCCAAAATGTTAGTAGTGCTGAGGTTGAGAAATCCTGCTCTAGGATTAGGAAGCACACTGCCTCTTTGCTCTTACTCATTTTGTTTCTTAACAGAACTAAATGGCAGCCTTACAAACTGGATACCCCACTCATGTTTGGATGTCTTTTTAATTCGGGACAGAGTCAGAACCTTGTTTTTTAACCTTTTAATTGTCTTTTAAAAGGTCCAATTGCACACTATAAATAGAACAAATTGAGAAAATAACTTGAATTTTCTTACAAACTATTTGAAACAGGTGTTTGATTTGATGTTTTGTAGTGAAATTGATATATCATTGGCTGTAGGGTTAGAATGCCTGAGTGTTAATCCTGGCCTTAAATTTCTCATCTGTGAGTTGGACCTGTACTTGGAACTACAGTCAACCCTAGGATACGTTCCAGGACCCCCATGGATACCAAAATTTGTGTATAACCAAGTCTATTTGTCAGCCTTGTGGAACCTGAAGAAAAAGTCCAGTGTTCTGTATATGGGGGTTTCACATCTGGGAGGTACTGTGTTATCAATCCCTGTTGGGTTTCAGATGGCAGGGCGGAGAGCCTGACTATATTTACTGAAAAATGTAAATGTGGTCTATAAGTGGACCCCCACAGTTTAAACCCAAGTTCTTTAAGGTTCAATTCTACTTCATAGCATTACTATAAAGATTAACTAAAATAAATCATGTAAAGCAATTAATAGAACCTAGCAGAAGCAAGTGCTAAATAAGGGTTAGCTCTTTTTATAAAACAAACAGAAAATAAGCCACCCTTCCTAACCTTAATCCTAAATTCTATTTGTCTTTATGCTCTCTAACATCTGTCCTTATATACATGTATGTGGCAGTAAGATGAAATCTTTTAGCCTCTCCTGGGGAAGACAACTGGGGATCATATGGCAATTTTGCTAGATTAGTTTATGTAGCTGGGTATTATTGAAAATTCTTTGCAAATTATAATAGACATTAGAATACGTTCTATGTAATTTCCCTTACTGGACTAGCTTTTTTCGGTACTGTTGTAAAATATGTTTAATTCTCCAACTACTTGGAAGTCTTTTTAGATATTTTGCTGAGTGCAGTAGTGTACTTTATATCTATATTGGAGATTACCTAAATACATTAAAATACAAATCAGTGCTGCTTGTATACAAAGATCATATTTATTCTACTACAAATGGCATTATGCTAGGTGCTGGGAATATAAAGCCGAGTAAGAAAAGCTGTGACCTTTAGGCATATATACTCTAGTTTGGGAGGAAAGACACATACAGAGAAGTTGTAGTAGAGTGTGTTAAGGAGTGTGCTAGACTCCTGGACAGAGTACTGTTATTGAAATGCACAATTTGTGAACTATATTAAAGGAAATGGATATAACAAGAAACAATTTTTCTTTTCTACTTTTTCTTCTTTTTTCCAGAAACAGGGTCTTGCTCTGTCAGCCAGGTTGGGTGAGTGTAATAATGCAATCATACAGCCAAGAACCCCTGGATTTAAGGGATCCTCCCACCTCAGTCTCTCAAGTAGCTTGGACTACAGGCACAGGCCACCATGTCCTGCTAAATTTAATATATTTCTCTGTAGAGATGGGATCTATGTTGACAAGGCTGGTCTCAAACTCCTTGACTAAAGTAATCCTTCCACTTAGGCCTCCCAAAGTGCTGATTATAGGCATGAGTCACCACACCTAGCCAGGTTAAAATTTTAAGCCTCAAAATAGTTACAGAGGAAAGATAAACTCCTGCAGCACTTCTGTTTAATTATTTGAAAAATCAGGCAATTGTGGTCAGAGGTAGTAGAGATAGGAGTTGATTTACGTAAGTGTATGCATTTTATATTTTAATTTCCATATTGTAAGTATCAAAGACTAAAGTAAAAAGTATTCAGTTATAGAAATTTGTGTAACACAACCACAATCAGATTTATAAAAAGTTATTTATATTGCCTATAAGAAATATAACACCTGCAATAGAAGAGTGCATCTCTGGTTTTCCTCTGCCAGGTAGACACAACCCTGAAGATATTAGATTCAGTTCTTGGTGTCTCGCCTTAATGATTATAAACACATTGATGAGAAAGGGAGTAGTCAAGATAATAGAGTGAACACAAATAATGCAACAGGGCAATTGGTTCAGAAACCTGAGCATAAATATTCCAGGTATAAGCAGCTAATAAAGGGTTTTAACGGGGCCCAATTTTATAAGGGGTGTTAGGCCACAGATTATAATATGTGGTAGAAGTGATAGAATTGTTGCACAATAGTATTTATTTCATCCTGTAAAGGAATGATGAAGTTTTTTGCTTTTTTTAAAAAAAGGATGAAATGAACCGTATTAGGAAGCATAGTGTTTTTACTCTTTGGAGATGTTTGTGCACAGGACTGAACACATTTGATGGGATTATTTTGAGGGATTTAAACATCCTGTGGGCAATGAAAAAACAATGTTTTCTTCAGCATTGAGAAATTCTGATGTTAAAAAGGAAAACTGGATGAATTTGTATTTGACTAAAATTACTAATAAAAGTTAAGAATGAATTGAATGTTGAATGCTACTCTGGGCTGTATTCAAGTATAGAAAAATAAAATTATACCACTGGTGACCCTCGGTTCTGTAACAGAAATGAGATGTCTATCTCATGAGGCTATTACAGTCAGCAAAAAATTTAAATAATGACAATTAAAGGGTGGCTGGCTTCCCTAACTAATGAAAGTTCAATATCTTCTAATTATATTGGTGGCACAGAATGGTTGCAAAATATGACTTTGTAGCTCTAATGCAATCCTGTAATGAGTCTTTCATTTCGGCTCTATGCTGTATGCTTTCAGATCCCTTGGGCGTATGAAATATGCCATTGCCAAAGGAAAAGGAACTCACTGTTTTTGACATAGTAAAGGAAAGTGGCTGTTAGGGAACAAAACAATTTAAAATTTCAATTTATTTCAGCAGTCATTTATTATTCTTGACTTTGTACCATTCTCTGTGCTAGATACTGGAAATAATACTAAGATTAATAAGGCATGAAACTTGCCCTCTAGGTGCATAGTGTCTAGTGGAAGAGGAAAACACATTGAAAATACCCGTTACATGCTTGTGTACTGTTGATGGGAATGTAGATTCATGTAGCCTTTATGGGAAACAGTATGAAGATTTCTTGAAGACTGAAAATATGGCCACCATTCAACCAGCAATTTGGGTATCTACCCAAAGGAAAATAAATAATCACATTAAAAAAGACACTTGTACTTCTAGTTTATCATTGTGCTACTTGCTATAGTAAAGTCATGGAATCAACCCAAGTGCCCATAAATGGATGATTGGAGAAAGAAAATGTGGCACATATATACCATGGACTACCAGACATCCACAAAAAAGAAGGGAATTATGTCTTTCATATTGACATGGATGGAGCTGGAGGCCATTATTCTAGGTGAAATAACTCAGAAGCAGAAAATCAAAGTTGTGTTCTCACTTATAAGTGGGAGTTAAACACTGGATGCACAAGAACAAAAAGATAACAAAAGTAGACACTGGGGACTTCAAATGTGGGGAGGGTAAAAGGGGGGTGAGTGTTGAAAAATTATCTATTGGATAAATTGTTCACTATTTGGGTGATGGGCACACTATAACCTTACCCGAATCTTACCATTACACAACTTACCCATGTAACTAAACTGCACATATAAATAATAATATATAATAATTTAAAAAATTTGTTACAGAATGAAAAAAGCGTACTAATGAAACTATGCACTAAAAGCCATCAAAATGCATGGAAGATAACCATCAGATGTGCTGGTGGATGGTGATGACAGCGAAGAGAATGAGAAATCTGAGAATAGTATGAGTAAGTTTCAGAACCCTTTCAGCAGGGTTCTAAAATAATATGTAATTTTTCTGATAGAGACTTATGGACACCATAGAGTAGGTATTACCAAACCATACCTAACTATGAGTGAAAGCATATAAAACCCTGACACTATTGGTGTGATTCAGCATTGGGTATTTCTGTGGTCTGAGTGTTTCTGTCTCTCTCCCACAAGTTTATATGTTGAAACATAATTTACAAATGTGGTGATATTATTAAGAGATAGGATTTGGGAGATGTAATTAGGTTATGAAGGCTCCACCCTCTGAATGGGATTATACCCTTATAAAGGAGAACTGGGGGAGATGTTCACCCCTTTCACAATGCAAGAACACAGTGAGAAGGCGTAGCATCTATAAACTGGAGAGCAGGCTCACCAGATACCAAGTATGCTGTTGCTTTGATCTTGGAATTCCCAGCCTCCAAAACTATGAGCAACAAGTTTTGTTGTTTATAAATTACCCAGTTTAAGGTATTTTGTATTTTGTTATAGCAGGCTAAACAGACTAAGACAGATGTCTATGCTGGTAAAGACCTTGAAGTGAAGATGTGAGGTTGGGTGGAACAGCAAATGAAGGAAAATGACTCCATCAAAGATTTTAAAATTAAAACCTTTAAATTTAAATTATTTTTTCTCAATATTTTTATCCCAGAGATTATCTACTTTTCAGTAAATTATGATTGTTGACTACCACTGCTTATGAGCTATTAATCCTCTACCCACATATATTAAAAGCAAATGTACTCCTTTCGGAGGAATGCCATTCTGCAACATTTAATTCTCTACTTACCACCCCCATTTGGTTATACTCACCTTCTGTTTTCTAGAACGTAATCTCCACAATTTATCAAGAAATTCATCACCTGCTCATAGTGTTCTACTAAAGCACATATCATTTTGATTGATTTTATGTCTATAAAGGTAATCCTCCCAACATTTGGCCTCTTAGTTTACTTGATGACCCTGAAGATTTACTCTCTTCTCCTCACCCACTCACCTTTAAATTCCTACCATTTAACTTGTTCCCTATTGTAAATTTTCCTCCCCCAAACACATTTTTCATGCATTCTAAACTCTGACCACAGTTACTCTTTTCCCAGACAGAAAACTTACTTGATTATGTCCAATAAAACCCTTCATGACTTCCTTTCCACCAGTAGGTCCTTTTCATTCTTCTTTCAACTCTGTCAAATTATTTCTTTTCTCAATCTATACAGTAAATATTTTTTGTCCATCATTTAAAAAACACAACTGACAATTCCCTCACATTTTTCTACGTAGATGCTAACAGTCACAGTAATTGAATTAATTAAATCAATTGAATATTTGAAATATCCAGTCTTTTCTCACTGTTAGAATGTGGCTCAGCTTGGTATCTACCATTACTTTGAGAAGATGGAGTATATTAGTCCATTCTTGTACTGTTATAAAAGAATATCTGTAACTGGGTAATTTGTAAGGAAAACAGATTTAATCTGCTCACAGTTTTGTGGGTTATATAGGGTTCTGCTTCTGGGGAGGCCTCAGGAAACTTACAATCATGTTGAAAGAAAAAGGGGAAGCAAGCATGTCTTCACATGGCCAGCAGGAGAGAGAGCAAAGGGAGAAGTGCTACACACTTTCAAATAACCAGATTTTGAGAGCAAATGGGGAAGTACTAAACACTTTCAAATAACCAGATTTTGTGAGAAGTCACAAACTTTCAGGAGAGCAGCAAAGGGGAAGGTCTGTAAGAACTTGCTTTATGAATCTGGGTGCTCCTTTGTTGCATATATATTTAGGATAGTTAGCTCTTCTTGTTGAATTGAACCCTTTACCATTATGTAATGCCATCCTTTGAATTTTTTTATCTTTATTATTTTTAAAGTCCATGTTGTGAGAAGCTAGTATTGCAACTTTTCCTTTTCTGTTTTGCATTTATTTGGTAGATTTCCCTCCATCCCTTTATTTTGAGCCTGTGTGTCATTGCATGTGAGATGGGTGTCTTGCAGACAGCACACCAATGAGTCTTGGTTCTTTATCCAGCTTTCCACTCTGTGTCTTTTAATTGGGGCATTTAGCCCATTTACATTTAAGGTTATTATTGATTGTTTGAATTTGATCCTGTCATGATCTTAGATGGTTATTTTGTAGACCTGTTTATATGGTTGCTTTATAGGATTACTGGTTTGTGTGCTTCAGTGTATTTTTATAGTAGTTGGTAATGGTCTTTCCTTTCTATATTTAGTGCTTCCTTCAGGTACATCATTATTGCCAGTACCTGCCTGGAATTCCAAACCAGTGGGTTTTATCCAGTGAGGTGTTGTAGAATTGGGACCTGCAGACTATTGCTGCTCAGCCCCATAGGTTCATTCGCTTTCCTAGGGGTATGTAAAGAGGTCGAAACTCCTCTTTTGCCAGAGTTGCAGTTACTTTTGCTGAGGAAGCCCAGAACCAGAGTATATAAAGCTCCTGTGTCTCCACGCATGCCTCAGTGGCTGCTCTGCTGAAACTCTACATAGCTCTGTGTCTGACTAAAGTCCTTGGTGGAGTGGGCTCATGAAGGATCTCCTGAACTGAGGGTTACAAAGATCCTTGGGAGAATGTAGCACATTTACTCACTGCTTCCCTGGGTTGGGGAAGTTATCTGAGCTCCATATTGCTCCCAGGTGAACCATTGTTTTGCCTTGGTTTTCTCCATTCTCCATGGGTAAAGTTGTTTCCTTGATTAGTCCCAATGTGAATACCTGGATGTTTCAGTTGAAGGTGCTGTATTTACTTGGCCATTTTGTTCCTCCACATGACAGCCACATACCCTAGCTGCTTCTAGTTGGCCATGTTGACTACACATCCCCTGAAACTAGTACTTATTATATTATATATTATGTGTCATTGTTCCAAGATGCCTTCCCACACATTTTAATATTTTATAAGTCAGATGTATCTTACAATTGATTATGTTATATAGTCACTTTCTATAAGGTGGCTTTTGCATCATAGTTGTCAAGTCACGCAGTGTGTAAAATTGGTTTTGCAGAGTGCATGACAGTACAACTGTAATCACTTGACTATTCAGTTAACAAACCATTGATGGACCATTTAAAGAAGTAATAGATGTCATGATTCTTGTCTCAAAACTTTCTCTTGAAAGCATCTGTACTAAAAGTTACAGTATGTACATCAATGGCTTGAGAATACTTCTAAGAAATAAGCCTGGAACACTCTTTTAAGAAATGCCATATTATTAAAGCTCTTCTTAGCACAAAAGAGGTTACCATTTGTAAAAGTATGAAACACAAACTTTTTAAGTTGAAAATTGATTCAAGTGTAGATCCCAGAAAGGCAGAGCAAGATAGTGGGGTAGACTCTCAAGCCATCGTCTCACCTATAGAAATATCCATTTGAATAACTATTCATACATGAAAACATCTTCCTAAAAGCTAATTAAAGCAGGTGAAAGATCACAATACCTGGATGAAGCATTAGACAGGGTAGGAAGATGTATCAAATAGGATAAGAGGGGCAGTTTTACCTTATCCACAATCACCCTGTACCAACACTACAAAATATAGTACTGGAAGAGATACCGTCTGCTTGGGAGAAAGAGAAACGTGAGTACAGGTATTGATCGACTTACCACCTATGCAACTTACGACCATTCGATTTTACGACCACAATGGCTAGCCATGACTGCTCCACGTCTGGCAGCGCAAACGTTGCCCAGCTGGGCGTATGACAGTGCGGACCAGCTTCCGGCAGCACTACCATCAAATTGTGCACCATTTCAACTGTACACATAGCCAACTCAACTTATGACCAAATCGTGTTACGACCGGCCCACGGTCCCGACCGTGGTCGTAAGTCGAGCACTAACTGTACAGGACTTTCAGACTTGATATCTGAACAGCACAACCACTGGGCCAATTTCAGCCACCCCAGGTTTTGGACAGTTCTCAGCAACAGGTGGTCTTCAGTGGTCTTGGGCTTCTGGTATGGCACATTTTAATTTTTTTTTTCAAATATTCAAAAGTTTGTTTTTTAAAATAGCCTTCACTACAATTTAAAAGCCTAGGGAAGATCCTTTTTACCCAACCCAAAAGCTGATAAACATGTAAAGCACAACAAATTCATTTTAAAACAACATTATTAAAAAGGCAAAAGATAGCAACCGTAGGTGTTAGTCCAACTTCTGAAAAGCAGTGCAGTTCTCAGGTAATCAGGCTTTTGGCATGCCTCAACACTGCACCTCTTACAGCAAGCCTTGAGCTTCTGTCAGTTCCATGATAGCTATAGTTGCCTCAGGCTTCTGGCCTGTCCCAGGACTGTAGCTACTGCAGGGCTTTCTCAGACAAAACTAGTCTGGTTATTTTGTAGACCTGCAAAGACTGTAATATGTATCTGTTAATATTTCTTCCAATGCAAAGACATTGACACACTACTACAAGGGTCAAGAGCAAGCAAAGAGACATGACACCACCTAACAAACAAAAGAAGTTGCCCAGTTACTGACCCTAAAGGATTATAGCTATATTAGTTGCATGACAAAGAATTCAAAATAACCGTTTTAAAGAAGCTCAAAAAACTTCAAGAAAATACAAAAAAATAATTCAATGAAATTAGAAAAACAATGTGTCAAGAGCAAGAAATTTAATAGCAATTGAAATAATTTTAAAATTTCAACAGAAATCCTGAGGATGAAAAACACAAGTAAAATTTAAAAATATAATATCATCAACAGAATTGATCAAGTATTAAAAAAAGCTATCAATTCAGACAGGTTATTTGAAAATATACAAAGGAGAATAAAGAAAAAGAACAAAATATAAGAAATTGTAGGATTTTTTGAACAGTATCAAAGTCACAGGAGTCATAGGAGCTAAAGAAGAAGAGAAGAATAAAGGAGTAAAAAACATGCTAAAGAAATTGTAACAAGAAACTTTCCAAACCTGGAGGAAGATGTAAATAGCCAGGCACAGGAAGGTTAAAGGTCTCCAATCAGATTCAATCCAAAGAAGATTACTCTGAGAAATATAATCAAATGGTCAAAAACCAAAGATGGGGAAGATCCTGAAAGCATCAAAAGAAAAGAAGCAGATGTCATATAAGTGAGTCCCAATAAAACTAGCAGCAGACTTTCAGCAGAAGCCTTACAAGACAGGAGACAGTGGGATGATATAGTCAAAGTTCTGAAGGAAAAACATTTTAAACCAAGGATACTATTACCAGAAAAGTTGTTCTTTAAAAATGAAGGTGAAAGACTTTCCCAGACAAGCAAAAGCTGATAAAGTTCATAGCAACCAGACTTGTCTTACAAGCAATGCTAAAGGGAGTTCTTTAAACTTAGAGTTGCTAATGAGTAACACAAAACCTCTGAAAATATGAAACTCATTGGTAAAAGCAAGTACACAGTCAAATTCAGAATACTCTAATATTGTAATGGCAATGTGTAAATTACTTATATCTTTAGTATAAAAGTTAAAAGACAAAACTGTTAAATATAGTAATAACTATAATAATTTGTTAAAGGGGTTATGTAATATAAGATATGTAAATTGTGACATAGAAAAATCAACATACAGAGTGGGTAGAGTAAAAGAGTAGGTTTTTTTTTGTTTGTTTTTTTTTCTCCCCAAGACAGAGTCTTGCTCTGTCTTCCATGCTGGGGTGCAGTGGCACAATCTCAGCACACTGCAACCTCTGCCTCCTGGGTTCAAGCAATTCTGCTGTCTCAGCCTCTTGAGTAGCTGAGATTACAGGCATACGTCACCATCCCCAACTAATTTTTGTATTTTTAGTAGAGACAAGATTTTACCATTTTGGCCAGGCGGGTCTCAAAGTCTTGACCTCATGATCCGCTCGCCTCTGTCTCCCAAAGTGCTGGGATTACAGGTGTGAGCCACTGTGCCTGGCCTTTTTGTTTGTTTTTTTCTAGGGGTATAAAATTTTTTATTAGCTTAAAATAATCTGTTATGACTACAAGATTTTTTTTGGTAGGTATCGTGGTAACTGCAAAGCAAAAACCTAGAGCCAACACATACTATTCAAGAGAATAACAGCCACAAAGGAAGACAATTAGGAGAAAAAAAAAGGAATAAAAGATGTATAAAACAACCAGAAAACAACAAAATGACAGCAGTTAGTCCTTGAATTCAAATGGATGAATATCCAATCAAAAGATATAGAGTGTTTTGAGTGGATTAAGAAAAGCAAAAAGACCCAATTATATGCTGGCTATAAGAGACTCATTTCACCTGAAAAGGACACACATGGATTGAAAGAAAACGATTGAAAAAGATAGTCCATGCTTATGGAAGCCAAAAGAAAGCAGGAGGATCTGTACTTACATCCAATAAAATGGTCTTTAAGATAAAAACTATGAAAAAAGAGACAGCAAAAGTTATTATATAATGATAAAGGAGTCAAATCATCAAGAGAATGTAATAATTGTAAATATATATGCACTTAATATTGGAGCACATAAACAAAGCAAATATAACAATATCTGAAGGGAGACATAGACTAGAACACAGTAATAACAGGAGATGCCAACATCCAACTATTAGCATGGACAGATCATACAGACAGAAAATCAACAAAGAAACATTGGACTTAAACTACACTAAATTAAATGGACCTAAGAGACATATGCAGAACATTCGGTCCAACAGCTACAGAATGCTTATTCTTTTCAACTTAACATGGAACATTTTCCTAAATAGATCATATGTTATGCCACAAAACAAGTCTTAACACATTTAAGAAGACTGAAATTATATCAAGTATCTTTTTGATCATGATGATGTAAAACTAGAAATCAGTAACAGGAGAAACTCTCAGAATATTTACAAATACAAGTAAATTAAACAACATGCTCATAAACAACCAATAGTTTAATAAAACAGTTAAAAGGGATATTTTAAAATGTCTTGAAACTAACAAAAATGAACAAAAAACATACCAAACCCCCTAAAATACAGCAAATGCAGCTTTAAGAGGGATGTTCACAGTAATAAAGGCTTTTAACAAAAAAGAAGAAAAATTTCAAGTAAAATGTTGCATCTCAAAAAACTGAGAAAACAATAAAGTAATCTCAAAGTTAGAAGGAAGGAAATAACAAATGTCAAATCAGAGATAAACAAAACAGAGTGTAGAAAGACCATAGAAAAGATCAACAAAACTGAATTGCTTTTTAAAAGGTAAACAATATCAGCAAAATATCTAAGAAAAGAATATTTTAAAAATTCAGAAATGAAGGAGGAGACCTTACAACTGATACTACAGGAATACAAAGAATCATAAGAGACTACTACAAATAATTATGCATCAATAAATTGGACAACCAACAAAAAATGAAATTTCTTGAGACACACAACTAGCCAAGGCTAAGTTATGAAGAAATAGAAAATGCTAACAGATCAATCATGAACAAGTAAATTAAATCATTAATAAAAATTCTTCCATCAGGGGAAAGCTCAGGACTTAATAGCCTCATACTAAATTCTATCAAACACTTAAACGAGACCTAATACCAATTCTTCTCAAACTCGTCCAAAAAATTAAAGAGGAAGGAATACCTCCAAACACCTTTAAGCCAGAATCCTGATACCAAAGCCAGAGAGACACTACAAAAATAGGAAAATAATAGGTCAATATCTCTGAAGAACATAGATGCATAAATCCTCAGCAAAATACTTATAAACTGAATTCAATAGCATGATGAAAAGATTATCTACCATAATAAAATTAGTTTCATCAGAGAGATGCAAGGATGATTCAATAAATATAAATCAATACATGTGTTAAACCCATTAACAGCATGAAAGATAAAAACAATGTGACCATTTAAATAGATGCACAAAAATCATTTAACAAAGTTCAACATTATTTTCTGATAAAAACACAAAATTAGATATAGAATGAATGTACTGCAATAAAATAAAGGCCATAAATGCTAAACCCAAAACTAATATTATATCTAATGGTGAAAATTTGAAAGGTTTTTCTCTAAGACCTAGGACAAGACAAGGTAGCCCATTCTTGTCACTTGTATTCAATATTGTACTGGAGACCACAGTCATAGCAATTAGAAAAAAATAAAAATAAATAAAAGGTGTCTCAATTGGAAAAGAAGAAGTCAAAATGATTGTGTTTGCAGGTGACATGATTTTACATAAAAAACCGTAAAAACTCCACAAAAAAATGTTAGAACTACTAAACTAATTTAGTAAAGTTGCAGGATATAAAATTAGCATAAAAATTTAGTCATGAGGCTGGGCACAATGGCTCATACCTGTAATCCCAGCACTGGGAGGCTGAAGTTCGGGGAATCACTTGAGGCCAGGAGTTCAAGATCAGCCTGGGTAGTTTAGCAATACCTTGCCTCTGAAGAAAAAAAAATTAAAAAGTAACATTTCTATACATTAATAGCAAACAATCTGAAAAAGAAGTTAAAAAGGTAATCTCATTTATAATTATTAACAAAAATAAAATGCTTATGAATAAATATGAAGAGATTAAAGATCTTTACATGGAAAATGACAAAATATTGATGGAAGTACCTGAAGAAGACATAAATAAATGGAACTATATCTTGTGTACATGGAATGAGAAAATTAAGATTGTTCAAATATCCATACTGCCCAAAGTGATCTTAAGACTCAACATCATTTCTTTCAAAATACCGAAGACATTCTTCACGGAAACAGAAAATGAATTGTCATGTCTTACGGACCTCTAAAAAAGACCCTGAATAGCCAAAGCAATCTTGAGCAAAAAGAACAAAGCTGGAGGAAATCACACTATGTTCCTTCAAAATATACTGCAAAGCTATAGTAACCAAAACATCATGGCATTAACATACCAAGAGAACAGAATTGAGAGCCCAGAAATAAATCCTAGCACTTACAGCCAACTCATTTTTGACAAAAGTGCCAAGAACATACAGTAGGGAAAAAGTACTCTCTTCAATAAATGGTGTTGGGAAAACTGGATATCTTCATGCCGAAGAATGAAATTAGACCCTTACTCAACATCATAGACAAAAATCAACTTAAAATGGATTAAAAACATATGTAAGACCCCAATTTATGAAACTACTGAAAAACAGTGAAAAGCTGTATGACATTTGTCTAGTTAATGCATTTGTATATGACCCCAAAAACACAGGCAACATATGCAAAAATAGTCATACGAGATTACATCAAACTAAAAAGCTTCTGCACAGTGGAAAAAAACTTTAAAAAGAGTGAAGAGGCAACCTAGAGAATAGGAGAAAATGTGTGTAAACCATACATCTGATAAGAGATTAATATTTAAAACATGCAAAGAACTTAGACAACTGAATAACAAGAAAACAAATAATTGAATTTAAAAATAAGCAAAGGACCTGAATAGGCATTTCTCAAAAGAAGACATGCAAATCATCAACAGGTATATGAAAAATCATCACTAATCATAATGAAAATACAAGTTAAACTACAATAAGACACCTCACACCTGTTAAAATGGTTTTTATCATAAAGACAACAGGCAAAGATGTAGAGAAAAGGGAACCCTCACACACCGTTGGTGGAAATGCAAGTAGTATAGCCATTATAGAAAACAGTATGAAGGTTTCTCAATAAATAAAAAACAGAACTACCATATGATCCCACAGTTTCACTCCTACATAGGCATCCAGAGAAGATAAAATCAGTAAATCAAAGAGATATCTGCACTCCCCTGTTTATTGCATCATTATTCACAATAGCCAAGATACAGATTCAACCTAAATATCTTTCAATGGAGGAATGGATAAATAAAATGTGATACGTATACACAATGAAATACTATTCCAGCATAAAAATGGAAGGAAACCCTATCATTTGTGACAACGTGGATGAACCTGGAGGGCATTATAAGTGAAACAAGCCAGGCACAGAAAGACAAATACCACATGATCTCACTCATAAGTGGAATCTAAAAAAGTTGTTCTCATAGAAGTAGAGAGTAGAATAGTGGTTACCAAGGAATAGGGTAGTGGGTAGTAGGGGGTTAGGAAGATGTTGGTCAAAGGATACAAAATTTTAGTTAAATAAGAGAAATAAGTTAAGGAAATTTGGTGTACAATATGGTGACTGTACTTAAGAATTTTATACTGTATTAAAAAATGCTGAGACTGGATGTAAAGTGATCTCACCACAAAAATAATAACTATAGCAGAAATCTATATGTGAATTAGCAAGATTTATTTATTGCAAATGTATATGTACTTCAAAATAATATTTTTTACATTCTAAAGATGTACTTTTTTTCTGTCAATTCAAAAAAAATTAAGAAGAATAAGACCTCAAGTGAGACAATTTTTCAGGAAAACTATATTTTTTTTCTGTTCCTAATTTTCTTTTTATGTTTAAACAAGAGGAATATATAACAGAAGATTTATTTTAAAAGTTTAAATTAAAAAGTCTAAGTGATAAAACATAATGGTTTATGTGGCAGCATTTATAGTTTCTTAATGATTAATAAAATATTGACATATTTGGCAAACAGTAGAATCTTATATTTAATGAAATATATAAAAATCCACTCTTTTATAAAATCCTGGGTCATTTTGTAAATTTCTTAAGCAAAATCATAGAGTCATAGTTAAAAATAGAGCATTAGAAATCATGTAGTCTAATTTTCTCACATTGAATATACAAGTATTATAATGATATATAAATAAAATTACCTATTTTCAAGGATATAGTTACTGATCTGACATATTCAGTGTTTTTTTCTTGTCTGTTGGATCCATGTTGAGTAATTCATTTCTCCCTTGGTATTATATGGAAGAACTGTATTGCAGCAATCTGGTTTTATACTAGAAAGAGCTGGCGTCATAAACAGAAGGTTCTAAAAGTGTTTCAAGATGCTAAGAAATTCCTGAAGCCTATTTTATCCTTTGTTCCTGATAACTTGCCTTCCTGCCATGTGCTATGAGGCCTATGATTCAAATGAGCTCTCTGCAAAATATGGATAACAAAAATATGCCTTGCATCTGAAAACCACCCTACCCACCCCCTACCACCAACAGAAGGAAAACATGGGCCATGATTAACAGCCTTCCTCAAGGAATATGTTGCACTTTATGTTAATTCACTTTTAGCTTTTCATAAATAATAGGAACCACCAATGCACCAAGAAGGTTTTGATTTTCCAGCATTAAATTTAGTCAACTTTTAGCAAGTGAGACAAACCTATTAACTTAGCTTTATTATAGTCATTTAACAGTAATTTAAATTTAGGTTGGCAAGTTGAGAAGTGCTCAGGGAAATGTATAGACATACATTAGAGAGATTGCTGGTTCAGTACCAGTCAATTGAAATAAAACAAATGTCTCAATAAAGAAAATCACACAAGTTTTTTGGTTCCTAGAACATATAAAAGTTATGTTTATACTACACTGCACTCTATTAGGTGTGAGATAGATTTGTGTCTAAAAAACCAAAGTATATACCTTAATTTAAATATACTTTATTACTAAAAATATATTAACAATTATCCCAGTCTTCACTTAGTTGTAAATTTTGTTGCTGGATGGTTTTACCTTGACCTTGATGACTGTTGAACAGGGTGGTATTTGTTGAAGACTGGGGTGGCAATTCCTGGAAAAAAGACAACAATGAAATTTGCCACAACAATTGACTATCCTTTTACAAAAGATTTCTCTGTAGCATGTGATGCCCTTTTATAGCATTTTATCCACAGTAGAACTTCTTTCAAAATTAAGGTCAATCTTTTCACATGCTGCTGATGCCTATCAACTAAATTTATATAATATTCTAAAGCCTTAGATGTCATTTCAGCAGTGTTCACAACATCATTACAAGCAGTAGATTTCATCTCAAGAAACCACTTCCTTTGCTCATCTCTAACAAGGAACTCCTCATCTGTTCAATTTTATCATGAGATTGCCACAATTCAGTCACATCTTTAGGCTTCACTTCTAAGTCTGGTTCTCTAGCTATTTCCACCACACCTGCAGTGACTTCCTCCACCAATGTCTTGAATTCCTCAAAGTCATCCATGAAAGTCAAAATCATCTCCTTCTAAATTCCTGTTAATGTTGGTAATTTTACTTTTTTTTCATGCATCATAAATGTTCTTAGTGACACTTAGAATGAAAATTCTTTCCAGAATGATTTTGATTACTTTGTCTAGATGGGTTAGAGCAGTGGTTCCCAACACCTGGGCCTGTTAGGAAATGGGCTGTGCAGCAGGAGGTGCGTGGTGGGTGAGTAAGCAAAGCTTCATCTGTATTCACAGCTGCTCCCCATGGCTGGTATTATCTCCTGAGCTCCACCTCCTGTCAGATGAGTGGCAGCATTAGATTATCATAGGCACACAGGAGCCCTGTTGTGAACCATTCATGTGAGGGATCTAGGCTGCATTCTCCTTATGAGAATCTAACGCCTGATGATCTGTCACTGCTTCCCATCACCCCCAGTTAGGAGCCTCTAGTTGTAGGAAAACAAGCTTAGGGCTCCTACTGATTCTACGTTATGGTGAGTTGTGTATTCATTTCATTATATATTATAATAATAATAGAAATAAAGAATGCAATAAATGAATGTAATATGCTTGAATCATCTCAAAACCATCCCTCCCCCTTATTTCATGGAAACACTGTCTTCCATGAAACTGGTCTCTGCTGCCAAAAAGTTTAAGGTCTGCTGTGTTAGAGGAATCACTATTTATTGGAGCTATAGCCTTATGAAGTGCATGACTTAAATAACATTTCAAAGTAAAAATGACTCTGATCCATAGGCTGCAGAATGGATGTTGTGTTAGCAGGCATGAAAACAACATTAATCTCTTTGTTCCTCTCTATCAGAGCTCTTCAATGACTATGTACATTGTCAGTGAGCAGTAAAATTTTGAAAACAATCTTTTTTTCTGAGCAGTAGGTCTCAATAGTGGTATAAAAATATTCTATAAGCCATGCTATAAACAGATGTGTCGTCATATAGGCTTTGTTGTTGTTGTTTTTTAATAGAGCCAAGGCAGAGTAGGTTTAGGAGAATTCTAAAGTGCCCTAAGAGTTTGGAAATGGTGAGTGAGTCCTCACTTTAACTTAATGTCACCAGCTATATAAGGTCAGCCTTTCCTTTGAATATTTTAACCCAGACATTAACTTCTCCTCCTGATGTATAAAAGTCTTAGATGATATGCTCCAATAGGCTATTTTATGTACATCAGAAATCTGTTGTGTAATCGAACAACCTTTGTAAATTATCTTAGCTAGATTTTCTGGATAACTTGCTGCAGCTTCTACATCAGTACCTGCTGCTTCACCTTGCACTTTTTTGTATGTAAATGGCTTCTTTTCTTAAATCTCATGAACCAACCTCTACTAGCTTCAAACTTGTTTTCTACAGTTCCTCACCTATCTCAGCCTTCACAGAGTTGAAGAGAGCTAGGACCTTGCTCTGGATTATGGTTTGGCTTAAGAAAATGTTGTGGTTAGGTTGATCTTCTATCCAGACAGCTTAGCTCACTGGTGCAGGAGAGCTAGCTTTTGGTCTGTCTCAGCTCTTGACTTGCCTTCCTCATAAGCCTTAATCATTTCTAGCTTTTCTTTTAAAATGGTAGATGGCCTTTCATTTCAACACTTAAAGGCCATTGTAGCATTATTAATCAGGCCAATTTCAATGTTTTTGAAAAATCAATATTGTTTTATTACAGGAAATAGGGAGGCCTGAAGAGAAGGACAGAGAGTGGCCAATCATTGAAGGAGTCAGCACATAAACATTTACTGATGAAGACTGTGGTCACATATGAGCACAATTTGTGGCATCCCAAAACAGCGACAGTAGGAACATCAAATGTCACTGATCTCAGATCACAGTGACAGACATAATAATAATGAAAATTTTCAAATATTTTGACACAGAGACACAAAGTGAACACATGCTGTTGGGAAACTTTTGCTGATAAACTTGCTCAACATAGGATTTTTCACAATCCTTCAATTTTTAGAAAATACAGTATCTTCATAGCACAATAAAGCAAAGCACAATAAAATGAGATACGCCTGTATGATTTTCTTTCTATTCTCTATTGAATCTTTAGAATTAAATTGTAAAGCTGACAAGCCTGTTGCCTGGTTAATAGTGAACAAATATCTGCTAAAATGAAAAAAAAATGCAATACATTGCCAGGGTTATATGCTTTTATCCTAAGACTGAAAATGAGCTTATAGTTTTTGCAGAGCCAAACATTAGCACCAAAGTGAGTTTTTGCAAAAGGTCTTTTCTGGAATGCTGTTTCTAATGGCTGATTCTTTAATAGCACTACTCTGTCTCATCCACCATTGACTCAGTAGGTGTGACAGAAGAAACTCACTGTGACAAGGAGCTAAAAAAGGCTGACTTCTACACCTGCATTTTCTAATAAAAAAAATATGGGCAGTAACACAGAGCCATTTCTGTGGTCCTGTTTTTATCTCTCCTTTTTTTTTTCTTCATATCAAAAACATGAACTAAAATATATCAGTTTAAATTTGCAATTCTATTTCAAATAACGCTAGAGCTCCTGCTATGAGTTTCAAAATAAAAATTAAATGCATTTCTTTATTATTGTGATTATGTATAGCTAACCTAGCACATCTGGCTGTGGTAGAAAGATGACAGTCTTGAGACCTATATATTATCTAAAAAGGAAGGTATAGAGACTCAGAGTGTGAACAGACTCACTGTGTCTTAAATCACGCCCTTAAGAGAATTAACTTTCCCCTGGAGCCTTGTTCTCAGTCATACAAATTATTCAAGAACAATCTGCTCCTTTATCTTAAAGGAGAGGAACAACTTAATTTTGTTTTTGTTTTGAGATGCAGTCTCACTCTGTCATACAGGCTGGAGTTTAGTGGCGTGGTGTTGGCTCACTGCAACCTCTGCCTCTTGAGTTCAGGTAATTCTCCTTTCTCACCTCCCTAGTAGCTGGGATTACAGTCCCAAGCCCCACCACCATACCTGGCTAATATTTTATAATTTTGGTAGAGACAAGGTTTCACCATGTTGGCCAGGGTGGTCTTGAACTCCTGACCTCAAGTGATCTGCCTGCCTTGGCCTCCCAAAGTGCTGGGATTACAGGCATGAGCTACTGCACCTGGTCAAGAACAACGCAGTCTTAATTTGGGTGGAGTAAATATAAGCAAGAACCCAAAAGGAAGAGAGTTGTTAGATATTATTTTTACTCTTTCAGGCTATAGTATAATGAAAACAACTGGAAAGTTGAGTGCTAAAGGTACATTTTCTGATGAGTCAACCGGTCTAAGCTAGGTTTATTAGAATGAAGCAATATGCCATCAATTGCTAATAATCACATGATCTGTGTTTTAGAAGTGTTTCGTGAAAGTGTAATAAGCACATCCACTATCTTTCATCCAATATTGTTTGTGGAAAAGGATATTTGTTATGTTCTGCTACTGACCTGCTTGGTTGTTAAATAGACATTATGTTTTACTTCCCAGTTTCAATTTCTTCTTCTTTCGGCTCTAACTTTGCTTTTCTTCAGATGTCCACATCTCCACTGACTAGTCTCTATGCTTTAAGAAAGATGATTTCACCTTTGGTTTACTGTATGAATCATGTGGATGAGGAATGGCTAATCAGTGAAATACATTATTAGCATTATTGGTTCAAAGATAGGTAGGTACTTGAGTAGAGACTGATGAGATACAAGATGTTTGCTGAAAGATTTCTTAGAAGAAATATTCTTCCCTCTTCAAACTCTCCCTCCTCCTATTGACTTAGAGGAGGATCCAGGATCCAGGGATTATTGATAGTCATCTTGTGACCCAACGGGATGCTTTTCTTAGAGTGACACTGAGACCCTAGATGGCAGAGTAAAATGGTTCAAATGTTGTAAAAAATTAATACCGGTTCAATGAATCAAACATATCCTGACATCTGACCTAGTTCTGGCTACTGACATTATAGGGGACAATAAATCCTCTTTATTAAGCAGGCTTGAGTTGAGTTTTCTGTTATGTGCATCATAAAGTCCTAACTGCCAGAATATATGTTTAAAATATGTGATGTAACTAAATAGAAATGAGGCTTTTCAACAGAACATCTTCCAAATGTACTGTAGAACTTTTTCATATGAATTTAAGAATCATAATCTGAACTTCATTGCTCAGTTTACATCTTCTAATTCTATATATCTGTTTAGAATAAACACAAAACTCCTTCAACTTTAGAAAAATGTTAATCAGGAGTAATGATCCACAATAAAGAATAAAACACTGACACATTGTACTGTATCCTTGGGCATCATATACAGATATGAGTATTAATCAAATTTATAGTATACAATTTCAAAACTCTACGAATAAGGAATTGGCCCCTTTGTTTTCAAACATCAAGCCCGGTGCAGTGGCTCACACTTGTAATCCCAGATACTTAGGGGAGGAGGGGTGTGGAGAGTATCTCTTCAGGCCAGAAGTTCAAGGTTACAGCAAGCTCTGATCATGTCACTGCACTCCAGCCTGGGTGACAGAGTGAGACCCTATCTCTAAAACTAAAACAAAACAAAACATGGAAACACCAGCCACTTTCTGATTGTTATAACAGAGAAAGGTTTTCTTTTTCATGACATAACTGCCTTTTATCTCTTCTTGTTCTCTGTTTTAATATTGTGACATAGAGGCCTCCCAAACTTTTTTTTTTTTTTTTTTTTTTGATACAAGATGTTACTCTTGCCCAGACTGGAAGGCAGTGGTGTAATTACAGCTCACTACAGCCTCAAACTTCTTGGCTTCAAGAAGTTTGAATCTCAACCTCCCAAGTAGCTAAGACCACAGGAATATGCCACCACACCCAGCTAATTAAAAAGGAAAGTATAGAGGTGGGGTCTCACTATTGTGCCTAGGCAGGTTTCAAACTCCTAAACTCAAGCTATCCTCTTGTCTTTGCCTCCCAAAGTGATAGGATTGCAGGTGTGTGCCGATGCCCCTGGCTCCAAACTTCTTTTAATATGAAAATAACTCAAATCCTAATTTGAGAACTAATAAAAACATGGCGCAGACTTGGCCTTAGTATGGTGTGGGTCCTAATGGTAGGATGGTAGCAGGTACTGCATAGACACAGCCTGTCATGTATGCTCTACAGATACACTTTCAATATCTCTAGACAGCCTGCTCAAGGACACTCTCCACAGTGACACCTGTGATAGATGCCAGCTAATCGATTTATTCCACAATGAAAACCAACCAAGACTCATCATTCCCAGATTACCTGAAATTTCCCTATCCCTTCTCTACCTTCTATTTTATCAATCATGCTTTTTTCTTTTGTTCCATGAAAACAGTGCCAGGCATGGTGGCTCACGCCTATAATCCCAGCACTTTGGAAGGCTGAGGCTGGCAGATCACCTGAGGTCAAGAGTTTGAGGCCAGCCTGCTCAACATGGTGATACCCCGTCTCTACTAAAAGTACAAAAATTAGCCAGGCATGGCAGTGGGTGCCTGTAATCCCAGCTACCTTGGAGACTGAGGCAGGAGAATCACTGGAATCTGGGAGGCAGAGATTGCAGTGAGCCAAGATTGCGCCATTGCACTCCAGCCTGGGCAACAAGCAAGACTCTGTCTCAAAAGGAAAAATAAAAAAAAAAAAAAGAAAATAGTTCAAAGGCAATTTCCCACATATGGACATAAACTTTCTGAAACATTCAAATAATATGCCTGATGAATATATCTAAGTTATTCTGTTTTTTATTGAGATGGGGTCTCACTCTGTCACCCAGGCTGGGGTGCAGTGGCATGATCATTACTTACTGCAGTTCTACCTCCTGGGCTGAAGCGATGCTCCCACTTCAGCTTTTGGAGTAGCGGGGGCTACAGATGCTTGCCACCATGTCTGGCTAATTTTTGTATATTTTGTAAAAAGACAGTTTCACCATGTTGCCCAGACTGGTCTTGAGCTCCTAGGCTCAAATGATCTGCCGGCCTTGGCCTCCCAAAGTGCTAGAATTACAAGTGTGACCTACCTTACCTGTCTGAGTTATTCTTTAATGACTGAATAGTTTTGAGTTACTCTTTGACAGGTCCAAGCTCCATTTCTTTGCTAACATTGCTCACAAATATAAACTACTATGAGGCTTCCATGCTTAAGTACTGGGCTTAAGTATTCAGGACTCTTGTTTAAAATAATTATCCCCCTTCTCCTTATTTCCATGAAATAAAGAAATTGTCATGCTTTATATTGCTGCATCTCAGTAACTTAGAGAAGGTCAATCCTTCTGGGCTATATAATACCATGGGAAATTTTATGCGTATACTCCTCTATATAGGTCATATTCTACTTTGATTCAGCCCCACACACTGTAGCCCTCTGCCACAATGATTCTTCCAAACTCTTTACTGTGCCCATGAGAAATCTTTTAAGAGTTCCTTTTCTTTGTGTTTTAAAAAAATCTCTGTTTCTTAACTGAAACCTTGCTATTTACCAAACACACCGTCTTCCTGAAGCCCTCTTAAGTGGAAGGGGGTTCTCCTCCTTCTTTCAAACTCCCATAAGGTGAACTGTGGCAAATATCCCCCTGGTTGTTATTGAAGTCTCCTGTCTTAGTCATTTCTGGCTGCCATAACAAAGTACCATAAACTGAGTGACTATTATAAACAACAAAATCTTATTTCAGGCAATACTAGAGGCTGAATGACAGCATGGTTGGGTTATGTTGAGGACCCTCTTCTGAGTTTCAGACTGCAGTGTTTTCCTTGTATTCTCACACTGGAAAAAGAGAGTGAAGATGTGATGTTATCTGTAGTCCCTTTTTAAAGGCACTAATCTCATTTCTGAGGGCTCTACCCTATGACCTAATTATCTCCCAAAGACCCTGCCTTCTAATACCATCATATTGGGGGTTAGGATTTCAATATAAGAATTCGGGGTAGATAGTCATTCATTTCTCAGTTCATTTCATTTCTCAATAATTTCTTTTCCTTCCTTTTTAAAACAATCATGAACAATATACCAACTCCTTTTAACTTCACGACATCCTATGTCATTTCATTTCTGAGCTGGTATCTCTGGAATTCTAAATCACTCTTTCTCATTTGCTGTAGGAGTCTGCATAAAATTCTGGCATTTTCTCCTATAAATTTAATGTATTGAGCATATTTATGTTCATTACCTGTAATACACTGAGTTCTTAATATTTCAGCTTTCCAACATCTTATGATCTTTTCTCATGCTACTTTACCCACTAACTCACCTCGTTACTCACGTTCCATGTGTTATAACATGGAACGTTCATCTTTCAAAATCTTAGCTGCAAACCACTACTTCCTATTCCTCTGGCTTACTTTTTCCAGTGTCCAAACTACAATAATTTTTGACTTTTGTGAGACTCTCAAACAATGATTGGTACCTCAATTTTGTGGAACTTTTTTTCTTAACAATCATATGGCACCATCCTATCATCTCTCTCCTGTTTTAAACCATATTCGATTCTATGATCCTGATTGTAATCCTGTGGGTCCTGCTAGGCTCTTGTCTTTCTCTCACATTTTCCTGTGAATTCTATTAGAATATGCTTACAATTTTATTTTCAAAATATTTCTAAAATATTACTACTTCTTACCACCTCCTTTGCTATAGTCCTATTCCAAGACTGCCTCATTTTATACCTGAGTTATTTTAATGGCCTCTAAAACGACATTTCCATTTCTACTCTTTTGTTATCCTCTCCCAAAGTCAATTCTACACATAGCCACCTGTGTGTGTTTTAATTAAATCTACCTTCTGATTGTTTCCTTCTCTCTCTCAATAAACTTCAGTCCTCTCTATGGCCTACATAGCTTTACATGATCTGATGTATGGTTACTTCTTGGCTGTTATCTTACTACTCTCCTCTCTAGCCATATTGTTTTTGTTTTTGTGTCTTTCTGTTTCCAGTTTCTCCAGAGAGACATTCTCCTTGGGGCATTTGCACTTGCTGTTCCCTGTACTGGGTCCGTTCTTCTTCCAGACAGCCTCTAAAGTTACTTGCATACCTCTTCTGGGTTCTGGCTAAAAGTTCACTAATACAATGAGATCTGTCTTTAAAATGGCACTTTCTTCCCAAAGGCACATTTCTCTCTAGCCTTCTGCATTAATCTGTTCTGGCTGCCATACCAAAGGAGAACAGACTGGGTTGTACTTTCTTACAGTTCTGGAGTCTGGGAAGTCTAAGATTAAGATTCTTTCTGATTTGATTTGTGACAAAGTCTCTCTTTCTGCCTATCTTTCCATAACCTTTCCTCAATGCCTGCAGATGGAGAGAAAAAGAGAGAGAGAGCATGCTCTCTGTTGTCTCTTATTATAAGAGGTCTCACTATTCCTGTAGAATTCTGATTCTGATTCCTTACCTTTCTAACCTAATTTGGCCTTAGTTCCTTGCTTAGAGGACCTATCTCCAAAAAAGAGACATACTAGGAGTTAGGAATTAAACATGACTCTCAGAGGACAGAAATATTCAGTCCATAATGTGTACTTTACTTCTCTCTGCAGTACTCATCAATTTCTGGCCTTCATCTGTTTTTTCTCTGACTCCTTCCTGCCCATGCCTCCTGTCACTAGAATATCAGCTCTGATATTTGTTTGGTTTACTGGTCAATCTCCAGAGCTTAGAGGAATGCTTGGCTTAAAAAAAGCACTCAAAAATTTGCTGAATGAATAAACTCTTGTTTTCAAACACCTTTACTTCTCTCTTCCTTTGGCATGCTTGCCTGTGAAAAAGCACCCTTGTTGAATATATTTTTTTTAAAAAAAGATTGCATTTAAAGAGGACTAGATAAGCCAATAGAAGTAAAGCTTTATGTGATCTTATTCTACTCAGATGACCCATTGCTAAACGGATCTTGTAGCTATTTTTGACTAGTTTTTATATCTCTTGATGTTTCTAGGAAAACTTACCAAGGAAAGAAAACTAAGACTTTAGATAAAGCCTAAAACCGTGAATCATTACAGTGTTGCATGCCTTGATTTCTAAAAGACTTTCTGCAAAGGTTTTTGTGTTTTTCAGAACGATGTTTTAAGAATTAATTGTAAGGAATAAATATGCCCAGCACTATTTTATTAAAGCAACTTAGGCATGATAACTTATGGACATATTTTACTTGTTTGTAAAATACTTGTTTGTTATTACAACAGAGATTTTACAAATTGATTTTTTTAAATATTTGAACATGTTTGTTTTCATTGTATTTGAAAGAAAACTAGTTCAATCAGCATCATATTATTCTATTCATTTTATTTCATTAGGTTCTGTATTTTCAGAGAAAAAAATACTCAGAAATTTAAGCATCAGAATTAACATTTATTTTGTACCTCACATGACTAAAATAAAGTGGCATAGAAGCAATTTGCAAAACCAAAGCAGAGTCATTTGGCTGTTGGTTGGCTGTTTACTCAGTGGATTTCTCAGGGAAGTATGGCATGAATCTTTTGTGTATATAGTATGTGGTAAATACCCAGTGAGTTACTACAAGGTGATGTTGGATAGTAGGTTAAGTAAGATAATTTTGGAGGCAAATAGAATGACATTCAAACCCAAGCTTTCACTAATGCCACTTGTGTGACTTGGTGTTAATTCTTTAATATTATCCTAATTTTTTAAATCTATGAATTAAAGCTGTTATTAATACCCAGCTCATAATGTTTACTTTCACCCAAAAATGTTTACTATAACAATATGTTTCAGACTCTTTTAGGAATTTGGATAGAGAACTGTTGTGAAGATTGAATGTTTGTGAAACACTTGCATAGTAAGTGTTTCATAAATGTGAGCTATTACATCATTTTACCCAAAAAACTAGATGTGGGAAGTTTTAATTGACAAACTTATGTTTCCATCATAACTTATTATTCCTATCATTAAAATATATTTTTCAAAAACTTACATTTTGGTCCTTGGCCATTTCTAACCTACTTCTATTTTTATTAGGTATGTGGTACTTGGCTACTTTATAATTTAAGTAAATTGATGCTTCCTAGTTAGATGCTTAAAAAATTTATAATGTACTGCAAAAGAAAATATATCTCCTGAGTGACTGTTATGAAAAGACTATCTAAATTATAGGTAATCATTCTACATTTGCATAACACTTTCAGGGCTATAAAAGTATAAGGACCTGCTTCATTTGAGAAAAAATAAAGTTATTTAGAAATATTATAGTCAATATTCTAGGTAAGCCAATAGTTTTGTTTTGTCTCCAAATATACATTTCAGAACATAATATCGATGTTTAGGCTACAGTACTAAAATTTCTGTTATTTTTCACTGTTAAGCCTGAATATTAGATCAAGTTTATGACAGCATCATGTTGGTGTATTTTTTTGTACTTTTGACTTAGGTCACACTGAAGAAAATGAATTAAGATTAGAAGATCATTTGGGAGGAATAGTGCCTTGTCGAGTGAAAAATCTAATCAATGCTCCCTGCCTCACAGGATGGACCTCATTATTCATGACCTCCTGTTAACAGATGGCTGCCATGGTCCTCAACTGGGGAGTGGGAGATGTATGTCAGTTCACTCCCCTGAGGCTATAACATGTTCTCAGGCAAAACTATTGTCCTATTTGGCACCATTCCATCTTAGTGCAGGAAAAATTGGGTCAGTGAAGACAGAT
Source organism: Sapajus apella (assembly GCF_009761245.1). Lineage (NCBI taxonomy): Eukaryota > Metazoa > Chordata > Mammalia > Primates > Cebidae > Sapajus > Sapajus apella. Next base: position 23,131,937 of record NW_022436954.1, read on the forward strand.
GTCTCTGAATCAGAGTTTAAGAGCATTGTTAGTAAATTCAAAGAAAATGTATGTTTGGAGATCCAGAGGTAGCAGTTATAATTCTTCGTGCTTACAAAACCCAAAGCCAGAAATTAAGTTACTGAAATTAAATCACTACATTGAGGATAATTTGTGAAGAATACTTTTTCAAAGGTAATTTTATAATTGACAGATACTACAGCAGCATATTAGAAAAAAGAGAATATAGTTTGTATAAGAGCATACAATATTATTAATTTCAAGGAAAGGGTGATTTTCTAAAATATTTCTTGATATTATTTAAGAATTGGCCCAGGTAATCTTGTTAAATTAGACTATGCCCACACATATAGAGTTACAAATGTAAGATGGTAGAAAATATCTGGATTAACCTCATGCAACTAATCTTAGCAGAGGGATGAGAATGACAATGACATACATTAACTATAGAGTTTTCAGAGCCTTTTGACCATAATTATTTCACTTAATCCTTGGGACATCCTTTGTCATAGTTACTTCAATCTTCAATTTTTAGCTGAGAGATTACACATTTTTTTTTAAGATGGAATCTTGCTCTGTCACGAGGCTGGAGTGCAGTGGTGCTATCTTGGCTCGCTGCAAATTCTCCTGCCTCAGCCTCCCGAATAGCTGGGACTACAGGTGCTTGCCACCATGCCAGCTAATTTTTGTATTTTTAGTAAAGACGAGGTTTTGCCATATTGGCCAGAATGGTCTCAAACTCTTGACTTTGTGATCCTCCTGCCCCAGCCTCCCGAAGTGCTGGGATTATCGGCATGAGCCACCGCACCCAGCCAAGATTATACAAATTCTTAAGATCGCAACTTGGGACTAAACCTTTCATCTTTGGTCACTTTAGCCCTGGTCTCTTTTCACTAAATTTCAGAATCAAAATTCACTTTTCTTTCACTGGAATGATATTTTACTTTTCTTTAGAAGAGTGGTGTCATATTTGACTATCTCTTCTACAACTCACTTCAGGGGAATTTATTCTGAAAAAGGAACAGTATAGAAATTCATGATGACCAAGGAGATTTTCTTACAGTAAAGGAAATACACATTCTTTACACTGGAGATAAATCATAAAATTTGTAGAAGAGGGAAACCAGGGAAGCCACAAATAACGTTTCCACAAGCATTTACCTATTAGAATCCTTTCTTTTCCACCTTTACTTCTTTCACCTGTTTCAGGCTTTCTTGCTGCCTGAGGAAGAAAAACATCATTTGATTTTTCCAATTAACACAAAGTTATTACTGATCTCATAATTAATCCCTCTGATAATTCTGAACATCTGTAAATAAGAAAACAAACATATATAAAATGCATTATATATTTTAAAAAGAAAACCACAGAAAAGAAACCAAGTTTGTACAGTTGGGAAGGAAAGAGGGAATCTCAATTGAAAGAGAATTAAAAGATAATATTGATAGATTATTTTTCATTTGGAAGTTTGACAGTTACATGTTTAAAAATATAAATTATTTTATTCTTTTTAATTATTCAAGTTAGTTCTCCTGATGGATTGGTCCATTTACAAAAGAAAACTAATAATCCCACTCAAAAATCTAGGTGGAAAGAGGACAACTTAGTTCTTCTTATGCCTGGTACATCAATCATAGACAAAGCACCCTAAGGAAAAAAAAATCTGTTTTTATTTGTTTCTTTTATATTAACACATAGTAGTCAAAAAATGTGAGATTGATTTTTTTAAGTTAATACTTATGCCTATTTGAATATTGTCAAAAGCCATCTACTTTTAATAATTTTGTCTTTTCCTAAGCACAGACCAAACTTGAAACAATCATAATACTTTACTACATGAAACATAGGCTTTTTTTTAATATAAAGGAAGATATTCAAACTTTGGGGGGCTTTTTCTCTGTTACCACTGCAAAGTAAGATTTTAAGATACAATATAATTATATAAATAAGATTCAATTAGAATAGTAATGTAGAAAATGTGCTCAAACAGAATCAAATCAATATTGCCAAATCTCCTGTGAACACCATTTTAAATATTACTTTCTATTCCTTGTAGAGTTGGGTTATTGATTATAAAAAATTACTCCCAAACCTCTGTTCTGAATAATTGCACTCTTACTTGCTTGTCTTTTTCCCTTCAGTGCTATGAAAATTACAGCACTCTGATCAATGAGGATATAAAATAAGAGGAACAGAAACAGTGATTTCTGCCTTTCTAGGCAATTCTTATTTTTGTGAATACAAATACTTTACTGTAATCACTTTTCTCTGAGGGGTATATTTTTGAAAGCTTTTTAAAATGAGAAACACTGAATATGTTTTTATTTTGCTTTTTTCCCTTACCACATCTCACTGGGTTGTTATATATGCTGGATTTTACCTTTCAGGTGCCTTCATGAAATAAGAGAGCAAATATTTCCTATAATTAGGAAGTGCTAAGAAAACCCATTTGATTAAATTGCCATTTAAAGTCAAAGCAAGCACTTAAAATCAGTAAGAATTTATAGTATTGACTTCAAATTCGTTTAGTTTAGTTTTATTTTATTATTGTGAATGTCCTAGGTTGATCTTAATTGTTTTGGGTGGTAGAAGGCCAAAGATAAATTGAGCCACATTTTTTAGCTAAATGCAAAACTCAGACCATGTTACTAATCCTCAAAGACAATATAGAAGAAACTTAGCTCTACTTCCTGCCTGTGGAGAAAGAGGCAGAACCGAATAGAAAACAGTTAAAATTTTGTTTTTGTTTAGGGTTCTTTAAATTTTTAAACAAAGCAAAACAATGTAAGATGTATTAACTTGTCCCAGATAGGTCCATTAAAAACAAAACCGCTACTAGAACTTTTTTTTTTTCTGCTACAACACTGTATTAGTCCTTTCTTATGCCACTGTAAATAATTGCTCAAAATTGAGTAATTTATAAAGGAAAGAGGCTTAATTCACTCACAGTTCAGCATGGCTGGAGAGGCAGAAAATGTATAATCATGGCAGAAGGAGAACCAAAGACATCCTTCTTCATATGGCTGCAGCAAGGAGAAATGTAGAATGAATTAGGGGAAAAGCCCCTTATAAAACCATCAGATCTTATGAGAACTCACTTATTTTCACAAGAATAGCATGGAGGTAATTGCCCCCATGATTCAATTACCTCTTATCGGCTCCCTCCCATGAAACATGGGGATTATGGAAACTACAAGTGAAACTGGGATTTTGGTGGAGACATAGCCAAGCCATATCAAATATCCTTTTTACTGTGCAACTTTTGTTTTTATTACAAAGGTGTAGTTTACTTTGAGGTAGAGATGAAGGATCTGATATCTAGGAAATTCTAATAATTCAAGAAAGCAGCATATAGGCCATACTGTAACATTTCTTTTCCTATTACCCACGTCCCCTTTTTACTTTTGGGGGATCTTTTATAAGTTTCTGACAGAATCCAGTGATCTTTCAGTTGTTTTATTTTTGAATAACAAAGTTTTGTTTGGGAAAAAATGTATTTATAGGAAATGACTTCAATCGGTGTGTCAGAAAGCTACCTGATACAATCAAGGTAACAACATTTTTTAAAAAGGAAATAAATTTGTGTCACGTTTAGTGATTATTCCCTGCAATTGAGCTCACAATTGCAAGACATAAATTTTAAATAAATATTTTAAAGATCCGCTTATAAATAACAATAAAGTATTTGCATTGTAGAACTCACAATAAGAAAAAGATATGCTTATTTTATCATGTGTACCTGTGGCTTAGAATAAAAGTTCAGGTGATAGAAACGTGTAATATGCAAAATTTCATACAACTTTAATGAAAGTAAAAATGCTGTATTTTTAAAACCTGGGTTACTGAAAAAGGAGACCAATAATGACTCATGTGCTAATGTTGAAAAGGTACAAGGAATGTTTCAATACATTTTTGATATGAAATTATTTAAAAATAGCAATATTTGTAAGCTACTCTCCTACTTTATATGATATGTACTTTTGTGTATTATATATAATGAAATTAATTATCTTAAATATATGGTTTGTCTTATACTTTTCAAAAAGGTATAACAAACATGTCAATAAAATATTAAATATTCTCACTGGTTATAGGGCTGATATTGTATTATATTTAGGTTTATATTACATTTATGTATGCGGAGTAACTCATTTTTATTAGCTGCATCTTTGAGCTTTCTGCAGAGTGGCCCAATCCTTTACTTTTTGTTAGTGTGTGTGTGTTTTTGTGTATTTGTGGGTAGTGGGGGAATATCTAGGGGTTGAGACAACAGTCAATAATGCCTATGACACAAAAAGTGATCATATATTTTCAGGTAAATCATGGATTCCTTCCCACGTTTTTGTTTGTTTGTTTTTTCTTTTCCTTTCTTTGGTAGCTCAGTTTAATTTCTCCAAATTGAGGCTCCAACTATGGCATACTCAGGAGAACTTATAATGCAGAAATAATTTGTGTCTGTGTGTGTGTGTGTATTAGTCTATTTTCACACTGCTGATAAAGACATACCCAACACTGGGAAGAAAAAGAGGTCTAATTGGACTTATAGTTCCACATGGCTGAGGAGGCCTCAGAATCATGGCAGGAGGTGAAAGGCACTTCTTACATGGTAGTGGCAAGAGAAGATGAGGAAGATACAAAAGTGGAAACCCTGATAAAACCATCAGATCTCGTGAGACTTACTACCACAGGAATAGTATGGGAGAAACAGTCCCCATGATTCAAATAATCTCCCACCAGGTCCCTCCCACAACACATGGGAATTATGGAAGTATAATTCAAGATGAGATTTGGGTGGGGACACATAGCCACACCATATCATTCTGCTCTGACCCTCTAAATCTCATGTCTTCACATATCAAAACCAATCATGCTGTCCTTACAGTCTCCCAAAGTCTGACACATTTTCACTAATGCGCAAGTCCGCAGTCCAAAGCCTCATCTAAAACAATGCAAGTCCCTTCCACCTGTGAGCCTGTAAATCAAAAGCAATCTAATTACTTCCTAGATACAATGAGTATACAGGTATTGGGTAAATACAGCCATTCCACCTGGGAGAAATTGGCCAAAATGAAGGGGTTCCAGGGCCCATGTAAGTCCGAAATCCAGTGGGGAAGTCAAAATTTAAAGCTCCAAAATGATCTTCTTTGACTTCAGGTCTCATATCCAGGTCACACCAATGCAAGAGGTGAGTTTTCATGGTCTTGGGCAACTCCACCCCTGCGGATTTGCAGGGTTCAGCATCCCACCTGGCTGCTTTCTTGGGCTGCTGTTGAGTGTGTGTGGCTTTTCCAGGTGAATGGTACAGGCTGTCAGTGGGTCTATCATTCTGGGGTCTGGAGGATGGTGCCCTCTTCTCACAGCTCTACAGGCAGTGCCCCAGTAGGGATTCTGTGTGAGGGCTCTGACTCTATATTTTTCTTCTGCACTGCCCTAGCAGAGGTTCTCCATGAGCACCTTGCCCGGTAGCAAACTTCTGCGTGGGCATCTAGGGGTTTCAATACGTATTCTGAAATCTAGGCAGAGGTTCCCAAACCCAAATTCTTGACTTCTGTGCACTCACAGGCTCAACCCAACATAGAGCTGGCAAGGCCTGGGGCTTGCATCCTCTGAAGCCACCACCCGAGCTTTACATTGACCCCTTTCAGTCATTGATGCTGGAGCAGCTGCAATGCAGGGAACCTATTCCTAAGCTGCATAAAGCATGGGGACCATGGGCTTGGTCCATAAAACCATTTTCTCCCAGGCCTTGAGCCTGTGATACAGGCTGCTGTGAAGATCTCTGACATGCCCTGGAGATACTTTCACTATTGTCTTGGGGATGAACATTTGGCTCCTCCTTACTTATGCAAATTTCTGCAGCCGGCTTAAATTTCTCCTGAGAAGATGGGGTTTTCTTTTCTACCACGTCTTCAGGCTGCAAATTTTCTAAACTTTTATGCTCTGCTTCCCTTATAAAACTGAATGCCTTTAACAGCACTGAAGTTGCCTCTTGAATGCTTTGCTCCTTAGAAATTTCTTCCATCAGATACCATAAACCATCTCTCTCTAGTTCAAAGTTCCACAAATCCCCAGGGCAAGAGCAAAATGCTGCCAGTATGTTGGCAAAAACAACAAGAGTCACCTTTGCTCCAGTTCCACAAGTTCCTCATCTTCATTTGAGACCACCTCATCTTGAAGCTTATTGTCCATATCACTATCCGCATTTTGGTCAAAGCCATTCAACATGTCTCTAGGAAGTTCAAAACTTTCCTACATTTTCCTGTCTTCTTCTGAGCCCTCCAAACTGTTCCAACCTCTGCCTCTTACCCAGTTCCAAAGTCGCTTCCACATTTTTGAGTATCTTTTCAGCAATACCCCACTTCTGGTACCAATTTACTGTAATAGTCCATTTTCATGCTGATGATAGAGACATACCCAAGACTGGGAAAGAAAAAGAGGTTTAATTGGACTTACAGTTCCACATGGCTGGGGAGGCCTCAGAATCATGACAAGAGATGAAAGGCACTTCTTGCATGAGAGTGATAAGAGAAAATGAGGAAGATACAACAAGAAAAGTGTTATAAAATGAAGGAAATATAGTTGTTTCACAGATATCAAAATGAGATAAATCCCTTCTTTAAACAATAAGTGTTCAGAAATTAAAAAAAAAAAAAAACTTCCATAAAACGCTGCTCACTGGTGAAGGGTCATGGCAAATTTAGGTATGTAATGTAGTCTTCAACAAGTCTTTTAAAATAAAATAATTTTATTTTTGGTTCTGAGGGAAAAAAATGGTTTTGGAAAAATTTGCACCTGTTTAGGTTCTAAAGCTGCAATTCTGAACCATGTTGATTTTAATAATGAGAAAACTTTGGTAAGTGAGTCATTGCATTTTAATGGCTTAGTCAAATGGAATTTCTTGCATTACATGGTCTCTATATAGGAAAAATATTAATTCTTAGTTATCTTTGAAATAATTGGCAATCATAAAGGATCATACTTGGATCCTGTCTGAATCAAAAGATAAAAGAATCAGCTCTACAAATAATCGTTACACCTGAGCCATTTTGCTAAATTTGTTCTGACCCTCAACAGACGCCTGAATCAATAGCTATTTACATTGGATATTAAAGTACAGAATTATTTCCGTGGAAACCTCTTAATCATTATTTTAGACAGAAAAATAAAAACTGTGCTTCAAACCCCATTTTAATTATATTTCTGATGTAATGAACTTTTAACATAGAATCCAATTTGCATATGTGTGAAGTAGAAAGTGTGACTTTATTCTTTGTTTTTATAAAACTTATTAAATCATATAATTCCATTAAAAAGTTTTTTTTGTAAACTCACTTTGAAATTTAAAATGAAGTTGGCATTTTCCATATCTATGTTAGAAAGGAACATTGACAATTGGAATAGCAAATAATTTTTTATAGCATACAGTTGTAAAAATAAAATACATGGTATTTTTCATAAGAGATTTGGGAACAGATAATCTAGATTGAATATTTTCATTCAGAGAAAAAAAATATACACTTTTACTTCAGACATTTGGAAACAAAAGAAAAGAACCAATGTATGATTCTAATATCCTAACATCACCTTTGATTAGGTGTATGTGATTTTACTTGCAGAAATTTTTATGTGTTCATACATATTAAAAAAATACTTTGGAAAATAAGACATAGAATTTTGAAAAAAGATAATATGGTAGTTATAAATTTTTGAAATATTTCATTGTTTGGAATATATAATTTTTCATTGACTTCGTTTAAAATTTACTTTAAAATGTACCTACTTTCTTCTTTGTTTTATCCTCCTGTACACCTTCCTTCTATTTATTATCCTAGTAATCATTCTCTCACTGTATTTTCTCCACAAGCACATATTTACTATGCCTAATTGAGGAAATCCCTGTTTGTTCGTTTTGCACTGCTTATGGCTACCCATGTAAAGGAACAGGTTACATTCTAGTGAGGGGATAGAGGAAATAAAATAGATAAATAAAATATATAACAAGTGAGATAGTGACAGGGATTTATTATAAGGGATTGCTTCACATGATTGCAGAGGCCAAGTCCTAATATCTGCAGCTGGAAAGCTGGAAACCCAGGAGAGCTCAGGGTATAGTTCTAATCCAAAGATCAGCAGGTTCAAGACTCAAGAAGAGCTAGTATTTCACTTTGAGTTCGAAGGTAGAAAGTCTCATGTCTCAGTCTGAAGACAGGCAGAAGGAGTTGCCTCTTATCTGGGGAAAGGTCAGTTTTTTATTCTTTTCAGATTTTCCAGTGATTGGATGAGGCTCACCCACATTAGCAATAGCAATCTGCTTTACTCAGTCTATAGATTTAAATATTAAACACATCCAAAAACATTCTCATAGAAATGCCCAGAATAATGCTTGACCAAGTATCAGGGGAGCCCCTGACCCTTTCAAGCTGACAGGTAAAATTATTCATCAAAACCCCAGTGTGTATAGTAAAGATTGCTATTCCTCTTATCCAAAATCAAAGACTTTGGGAAATTTTGGAGCCCAGTAGTGACATATTTTAATGCCTCATTTCTGTGTTCAGTATAGGCTGAAAAAATACAAGAAAACAAACCAATAAGAAGGAAGTAAATTTTATGGCAGATGATTGTGACTTAGACAAGTGTAATACTAGTACAAGTGGTGAGAAGAGGTTAGATTTAGATAATTTTTGACCATGGAACAGATAGGATTTGTTGATGACTTTGACGTGGAGTATAAAAGAAAAATTGGACTCATGTATTTCTTTAATATTTTTGCCTAAGAAATAGGAAGTATTGAGATACTCTCTTTGGGGGAGTGGGGATGGAGTTTTGCTTTTGTTGCCCAGGTTGAAGTGCAATGGTGTGATCTCAGTTCACTGCAAACTCTGCCTCCTGGTTTCAAGTGATTCTCCTGCCTCATCCTCCTGAGTAGCCGGGATTACACGTGCACACCACCATGCCTGGCTATTTTTTTTTTTTTTTCATTTTTAGTAGAGACGGGGTTTCATCATGTTAGAAAAGATGGTTGTGAACTGTTGACCTCTGGTGATCCACCTGCATTGGCCTCCAGAAGTGCTGGGATTAGAGGTGTGAGCCACCGCGCCCAGGCTGAGATACTCTTTACTGAAATTGGGAAGAATGTTAAATGAGCTGAATTAAGCTCATTCTTTTTTTTTTGAGATGGAGTCTAGCTCTGTTGCCCAGGCTGGAGTGCAGTGGCATGATCTTGGCTTACTACAACTTCTGCCTCCCAGGTTCAAGCAATTCTTCTGCCTCAGCCTCCCAAGTAGCTGGGACTGCAGGTGTGTACCACCACATCTGGGTAATTTTTTAATTTTCAGTAGAGATGGGGTTTCACCATATTGGCCAGGCTGGTCTCGAACTCCTGACCTTGTGATCTGCCCACCTTGGCCTCCCAAAGTGCTGGGATTACAGGCATGAGCCACCATGCTAGGCCATATTAAGCTCATTCCATGTTGGGCATGTTAGAATCTTAGTTATGGATATTTTGAGGCAGGGATGCCTATTAAACATACAAGTTGACAGGTTGAGTAGGCAACTGAATTTATGAGTCAGCAGTTGGAATCCTCAGCAAATAAATGATAATTATGCATGCCATCTTTCTTTATCTGTTTTGCCTTTGCTATGTTAAAACACCAAAGATCCACACTAGGGTGTAGGCATTAGCTTAGGGTATAGCATGATGTCAACTTCGACATGAAAGTTACGCTTTATTTAATCTGTAGATATTGATCACATGTACAACCTCAGCCCGTGTTCAAAGACTTGTTTTTATTTCTTATTTTAATGAATGATTGCAATATTGACAATTGCAAATAAATATAACAATAGTTATATATCTTTCCGACATTTCTTCTAAAGTTCCAGCAGTTATCACTTACAGGTATGGAGATTGGAGAAAACAATGACTAAGTAAGTTACCTGGTTTGATTTTCATTTAGACTTTTAGCTAGAAATGTAACAGCAGATGTTCATTCATGGCAAGTTCACCAAGACATTATCCTGAAATTTGGATGGAGACTATGGTTAGTAATATTTTTATCCACATTTAACATCTCTCAGGGGCTGCTACAGCAAGAACAGGATTTAGACTTTCTAATCCTGTCTACACTCTGACACCATTAAATGTGGTTAGTAGGGTAATTATGAGCCGATTTATTTTCCTTCTTTTCCACCGCAGTGCCTGTTCCGTAAAACAGCTCATTCTATGAGAGTCACAAAGTGTTGCACGAGGCAATAATCTAGATTCTTCATGTCCTGAGGATGGTTCCTGCCTACACTTGGCCTACATTTGACACTGAAAGAATCATTATTTTCTCCTATGATGAAATTTTATTATTAATTGGCACAAGTGTTCTCCGTGGAAACAGAAAATTGTTGGGTTAGCATAATTTGGAATAATTACTTTACTCCAATCTACTAGCTGTCAGTTCTGTGAAAATTAAAAGACATATGAATATTATGCAAATAATTACTCTGGGTGTATTTAGATGCCATACACTTTAATTTTTAATTGGAAGGATTAGAGTGTGGGCAAGGTATGACCTGTAGTAAAAAGTGATGAAGTGGCCGGGCACGGTGGCTCACACCTGTAATCCCAGCACTGGGAGGCCGAGGTGGGCAGATCACGAGGTCAGGAGATCGAGATCATCCTGGCCAACGTGGTGAAACCACGCCTCTACTAAAAATACAAAAAATTAGCCGGGTGTGGTGGCAGGCACCTGTAGTCCCAGCTACTCGGGAGGCTGAGGAAGGAGAATCACTTGAACCTGGGAGGCAGAGGTTACAGTGAGCCGAGATTACACCACTGCACTCCAGCCTGGCCTGCAAGAGTGAAACTCTGTCTCAATAAAAATAAAGTGAGGAAGTACAACAAAGTATTTTTTTTTTTCCCATCCCGGGTTATACAACAGCCTTTGCAATCAGAATCTGTCATTTGTTGTGGCCAGATTTCCAAGATTTAATCTCGGTAGCTCCAAACCTGGTGAGAAATGCTGTAGGAATGACCTTTGAAGGTGATAGTTTGTTAATGAGAATACTGACAGTTTTGAATTCTTCAGCTCTGTATAGATATTTCTTGTATCTTTGCAGAGATAGTTCTGCTGAAAATATTTCTATGCACGAGTACAAGGACAGTAAACCCTTGACATTGAGAAAGGAGTGAGCAGTTCTTATTGAAATGCAAATCCTGGCTGGCCCCTGACTCACTGTCTAGCTATTTGATTCTGCCTGCTTAGGGGGCAACAGAATAGCATATACAATTCAAAATCATGCTTGACATGTATTGTTTTATTTAATCGTAACTGCTATGGGATGTAGAAAGTGTATTTTCCTCACAAATAACTAGATGTCATGGGTGTTGATATCTCCTTCAAAAGTGCAAACCCTCCGTTGTTAAGCATACAAATGTAAATCATTTATTGTGTGTGTCTATATGTATAAAGAGGGCACAGGAGTTTTACTTCATTGGTGTTTTACTTCATTGTATATTTTTCATAAGTATTTTTTTTTCTAGATATCTGTCTTTAGCTCCTTTTTTGGAAGACCCAATGATACGTCGAAATTCTTTTATTCTTTATGGTTACTGACCCATTTGTTCAAAGTGATATATTTTGTCAGAAATTTCTACAGGGAACTCAGAGTGCTAGAATCTTTCTTGTTTTTATTGTTGAATTTTCCAAAGGATGAAATAAGTAGGTCTTTTTCTTGTCATTCTTAAGCCACATATTTATTCTGCAGCCATTTAGAAATTGAAAGCGGATCCTTGCCTGCTTGCTCAAATAGCTATACTTAGTTGACTTAGACACTTTGCACTGAGCTTTTAATTCTGTAACATAAATTTGTAATTTCTGAACATTGGCTAATTCAGGTATACCAACATTCTTTTCCAAAAAGTAAAGTCATTGTTAAGTTTAGTATTATTTGAGGTTATAAAATCTCTTCAGTTTCTCTAGTATTAGAGACTTTCTTGATTTGGAAATATTAGCTGAAAATACTTAGTTGTGACTGCAGATCAGATTAAAAAAATACAATGTTTGTCAACATTAAAAATCAATAAAACACAAGTAAACCCAAAAAGAATAATATAGTAACATAAGCTTCTTTTTCTGTTATTTAGCAGTTTCACTCAGTCTCATGGATTTCTTATATTGCAGAACATTTTGCCAATTATTTTATGAAAATGACTTCTAGGAATTTTGCAACTTCATTTAAGAAAGAATTTGTTTGACATTGATTAACTCCAACTACTTTATTAATATTTTTTATTTTTTTAAGTCTGATATGGCAAAAAAGAGAACTGTCAATCTTTTTAATTGTTTTTACTGAAGGGAAATAAGATTAAACTTAAATAGTTCTTACATATTTTTGAAACGTAAAGTTTTAAAAATTTACCAAAGCTAAAAAAAATTAATCTTCTCAATCTAAAGAAATTATACAACCATTGAAAAAAATTACAAGTCAGAGGAAGTCACATATCATGTGAAAATCATGAAATAGGGGGTAATGACTTGCCTGTAATCTCAGCACTTTGGGAGGCTTAGGTGAATGGATCACTTGAAGTTAGGAGTTTGAAACCAGCCTGGCCAACGTGGTGAAATCCCATCTTTACTGAAAATACAAAAATTAGCTAGTGAGGGTGGTGTGTGCCTGTAGTCCCACCTACTTAGGAGGCTGAGGCCGGAGAATCGCTTGAACCCAGGAGGCAGAGGTTGCAGTGAGCAGAGAGCTATGGCACCACTGCTCTTCAGCCTGGATAACAGAGAGAGACTCAATTATCTCAAAAAAAAAAAAAAAAAAAAAAAAAAAGAATAAAATGAATTCAAGTGGGTCCTAAGATAGATGACAGTGTGAGAATAACCTTTCTCAATTTGATTTTTGCTTCTGCCAAGAAGAGTAATACATTTGATAAAATTTATGAATAGTGAAGCACTAAGAAGGTAAATACAAGTAAGGCAATACGAGGTTCGTATGTATTAATAGCTAAAAGTACTAAACAAATTTACCAAAAATTTTTTGAAGTTACTCTTTATATATATATGTAGCCACCAGCCTTCTTGACATGGTCTCTGAGGTGTCTAACAGATATTCTAAAGATATCTGTTGTTATGTTTGGAAAATATATTTCCAAAACTAAGCTTATAATTTTCCCCATCTCATGTCCCCAAAACTGAAGTATTTCCCAGTAGATGCTCAATATTTTCTTCTAGTTCTTCAGGATAGAAACTTTGGCATTACCTTTCTTGATTTTTCTTTATCCCATTATAATATCAATTCTTGAGCAAATTATCATGGTTTACTTTCAGATTATATTCAGAATTCAAACACTTTCTTCCATATATACTGTTATCCATTCAAGACACAGTCATTCTCTGCCTGGCTTATTGCAATAGCCTCCTAAATATCTACCTTCTCCCATTATCATCCCACTTTTAGCCTATTCTTATTCAAGTAATCAGAGTAATTCTGTTAAAATAGAAATCAGGTCATATTATTCCTTGGCTCAGAAATCAACTACTGGTTTCGTATTTCAGAGTGGAAGCAGTTCTTGCTGCAATCTGTGACTCCATACCCGATGTTCACTGCCCATTGCTGTGCTGGTACCACCTCCCTCTGCTTGGATTCACTCCACCCCAGTTACACTTACATCCTCCTTGCTACTTCTGCACCACATCCAGCATCCTTGTGGAACATGATCTTTTTCCTGTGTGACCTTTACCTTCTGTCTGAAGCACTCTTTCCAAAACTAATTGTACAGCCAGCTGCCTCATATATACATATTTGACTTTTTATCTAAATGTGTTACCTTCTTAGTGAGGATTTTCTTGCCAACTTAATTTTTTCCTTACCCCAAACTCACCACCATGTTAACAATCTCATATCTTCTTTCTCTGCATGTTTTCCCCTAAGTACTCATCATATTTATCTTTTGAATTATTTTGCCTGTAGTTTTTATTTATTAGGTTTATTGTTTGTCTCTCTAGTTAGAATTTAATCTCTGTGAATATAGGACATTTTTGGCTCTTTAATAACTAATATTAGTCAGCAATAAGAACAATACTTAGAATGTAGTGGGTATTCAATAAATATTTTTTGACTAAATGGCAAATATCCATTGGTTATAAATTTATGACTTGTCTAACAGCTAAAATTATGTCTTACTTTCAATATAAAAAGACATTTTAAAGAAGGTATGCTGGGGCTATTTTGTGATCTTTTTAGATGTATGTATATCCCCACTTTCTCTTTAGAATGCAAAATTAGAACATATTGGAAATGTGGAAAGTCTGATGACAATAGATGAGAAAAGTAAGATTACCTTTTGTTTTTACAGTGTAAGCATGCAGAAGAAAACATATTTTTGTTTCTTATACTATTTTTTGTGTGAGAGGGGAAAAATATTACTTTCTGGGAACTGTGAGAATTGTCTTTTCAAATATTTAGAGTTGAATTTAGTCTTGTATTTGAATTTCTTAAAATAGACAGAAGAAAGCAGATGAACAAACAGTAATAGACTAGATAAGGGAGAATCCATATGATTTTATTCCTGGATAGTGATAGTGGTTCACTTAGGCTAGATTACTTAATATCAGAGCATGAGACAAAAGTTTTTGTATGAATAATTTACTTGGGGACACAATCCGGGGGAGCAGGAATGAGGAACTGAGTGGAATAATGGGAAGGAGGGAGAGTAGTGGCTAATTTTCAGAAAACTGATTGCTCTATTCTACAAGACCTTTAGCGAAGTCTTATCAAAGACTGCTTTGATTTCAGTGTGTCCCCTTAAAATTTGAGATGTTTCCAATTTGACAGTAGTAAGAGGTGGGACCTGTAAGAGGTGATTAGGCCATGAGGGCTCCTTCTTCATGAATGGGATTAAGACCTTTATAAAAGAGGCTTCATGACCGGGTGTGGTAGATCACACTTATAATCCCAGCACTTCGGGAGGCCAAGGTGGGCGGACCACAAGGTCAGGAGATCAAGACCATCCTGAACAACATAGTGAAACCCCGCCTCTACTAAAAATACAACAACAACAACAAAATTAACTGGGTGTGGTGATGCGCACCTGTAGCTCCAGCTACTCAGGAGGCAGAGGCAGGAAAATTGCTTGAAGCTGGGAAGTGGAGGCTGCAGTGAGCCGAGATCATGCCATTGCACTCCAGCCTGGTGAGAACGAGACCCCGTCTCAAAAAAAAAAAAAACAAAAAAAAAAAAAAAAAACCCACAAATAAATAAATAAAAAAAAAATAAATAAATAAAAGAAGCTTCATGCAGCATCCTTCTGTACCTACTCTCTGCCTTCCACCATGTAAGGACACAGCATTCTTCCCCTCTAGAGGATGCAATTTCAAAGTGCCATCTTGGAAACAGGGTAACCCTCGTCAGACAGCTGAACCTACTGGCACCTTAAGGTTGGACTTCCCAGCCTCCAGAACTCTGAAAAAATTAACTTCTGATTTTTATAACTTATCCAGTTTCAGGTATTCTGTTTATAACAGTACAAATGGACTAAGACAAAGACATAGCTCAGGACCTTCTACCCTGAAAAAAAAAAGGTTACTAATTTATCCCTAATTTCCCCACATCGTTTGGCTAGGCATTGCTCTACAGGGTGATAACTCTCCTGTACTTCCTGTGGTTATGTGGGAAATGAGAATTAAGCTGTACTTTGAGAAATGACAATGCCAAAAGGCATCTCTGTTTAACTGATTGAAGCCTGCATGGAGTTGGATACTACAGCAATGGCAGGAGGAAAATATGAATCTAAAGGGATTTGAACTGTTACATAAAAATCCAGTGGCTTTGGAGTGTAGCTCTTTTTCTACCCACACTGCGTAAGATTGTTCTCTCTTAACATTGCACCATTTCCCAAACTACATTTTTAAATGGATAGTATGATTCTCGATTTTAAAATAATTTACTTTTGTTAGTTCTATTTTACCAGTGACAAAGGAAATACTACTAGAATTCTGAAAACATGTTTTTGTTTTTTTTCTGAAAAGGACAGTACTGTAGTAACAAAACAAATAAGTGTCATTCCACATAAAAACCAAAAGAGCCTTTATTAGTTTCCCTGACACGTTAAATATGATTTTGCAGTAATATTTAATTGTTAAATACTAAGCCCACCACATTTTATTCCAAGAGATAATACAGAAATAAAAACTCAAGTAGAGCTTACTTACAAAAACGTAAAGACACAATGTAAAATCTAAATTACTTGACAGAAGGCAAGTTAAACTAAAAAGTAGACAAAAGCAGATTCTCAATATTTTACATTGTGGTTTTGCCGGCTACTTTTAATGTAGAACTTTAGGCTTTTCAGATATTACTGAAAGTGTGTACCAACATTATTTACTTAGAAATGTTGGGAATGAATAATCCAGGGAAAAGAAGTACCATGTTCCAGTGCCACTAGAGATCAACATATCAGGAATGCCACAATGATATGGAAACCATGTTATGGCACACATTAAGCTACCAAAATGTCTTTCATTACAACTTAAGGAATGCACAGACATTGCTAATATAACTTATTATATTATATGTATACCTTGAACATATAGTAATATGAAGGAAAATTTTTTTTTCAGGTTCATTGTCTGGATACATAACTAGCTCTGTTTTGTATAAAACTATTAAGAATTATGTTGTCAACAAGTAAGTCTGGTATAGATCTATGTTCTTATGGTGCAGCTGCAATGATGAGAGAATATTTTGTGTATACTCAGATTAAGAATTTTCTTTCAGAATGCAAATCGACTCACTGCTTTCTTCACCAATCAAGTTTTGTAATGGGAAAAAAAAATTGCAGATCTAACTAATGTAGTGATATGGTATAATTTATGAATTATAGAGAGACTAATGTATTAAATATGTTTTCTTTATTCTAAGAGATAAGTCAATTAATACAGAAATGAAAACTCAAGTAGTGCTTACTCATATGCTAATATAAATGCTAATTATTAAGAATTGCATTTATATGTGATGTTTACTGTGAGGAAATTTTCTGCCAATAATGCTTGAACTATGTAACAAACTCTCAGTGTTTCTACATAAAAGAAAACAGATGAGTCCCAACTTTCAATGTGAATGAATAGTGGACCTGCTTATTTTTCAGATATTTTTGTTTGTTTTCAGTGATCTTAAGGCTGCTATGTAAGGAAGCTAGGTCTTTTTTTTTTCCCAATGAAAGTTGACATCACAGGAGAAAAAATCTTGAAGTTTGGAAGATGAGAGGATATACAATCATTATAACTCATAATTTAAAAGCAACAATCCAATGAAGTAATGGCATTTATAATACATATTTTTTAAAGTCACTGAATATTTTATACATTTGATAGAATGATTTGAATTTTGTTTTTCATCAAAAGAAGGTTGAAGCATAGAAAATTCATGGATTTGATACTTATTTCTATCATGAAAATGTAAGTTAAATTTGACTATGTCTGTAGAATCAATTGTTCAAATTGGCTATTTATGAGTTACTAAAGTTACACCTTGAAAGTATAGTATTACTTACTTCATTTTGGAGTAAAATAAATACACTGAGATTGATAAAACTGCTTTAAAATTTTTTCTTCCATTCCTGTCAAACGCCTCCTTTGCTCTGGTTTTTCTACTATGAGTGTTGTTAAAACAGATCATTTGAACAGTTAAGATAGATATTATATTGTCTGTGTGTTGCTTTGTAAGGATATCTGGGTGGTTTTGGAGGAGAATTGGCAAATTTTCATCAATTTATTTTCTACGTTTTAGATTTCTTTTCTCTTTTCTTTTCTTTTCTTTTCTTTTCTTTTCTTTTCTTTTCTTTTC